>NC_059072.1:49599696-49652196 GCF_020497125.1 Mauremys mutica
ATTTTAGAATTTTGCCTATATGGTTATGAACAAATTAGACAAGTCTTTTTTTTTCTCTATGGTATGTCAGGCATCATATCCACGTTAGATCAGTATGTAAATGTTACTTTTATACTGATCCACTGAGTAGTGTGTTTAATCTAATAAAAAATTAAATATAACCTACAAGGAGAATGCAGAAGAAAATCTGATTTATTTCACTGTTTCAGCAAGAAAAATACTCACTCCGCAACAGATGCTGGCAAAATACATAACAAAAAGTAGTACACAGACACCCATGCAGTGGATATAGTGGCTGAAAAGTAAAGCTTCCCCACTATGCTCTTTCCCCTGTGCTCACACACAGCCTCTCCCTCCTCCTTGGCTAATGCAGTGAGACCTTTCCCTCCTGCTTCAATCTTCTTTAATCACTGCGTAACTCAGGGGTGGGCAAACTACGGCCTTCGGGCTGCGTCCAGCCCGTCAGACATTTTAATCCAGCTGCCGAGCTCCCACCGGGGAGTGGAGTCTGGGGCTTGCCCCGCTCCAGCACTCCAGCTGGGGAGTGGGGTCGGGGGCTTGCCCTGCTCCATGCGTGCCGTGGTTCCGCGCAGCTCCCATAAGCAGCTGGCCTGCCCCCCCTCCAGCTCCTATACATAAGGGCAGCTGGGGGCTCCGCACGCTGCCCCTGCTACAAGTGCCACCCCTGCAGCTTCCATTGGCCGGGAACCGCAGCCAATGGGAGCTGCGGGGGCTGGCATCTGCGGACAGGCAGCACACAGAGCCACCTGCCCACGCCTCCACGTAGGAGCTGGAGTGGGACATGCCATCTGCTTCTAGGAGCTGCTTGAGGTAAGCGCCACCCGGAGCCTGCACCCCTGACCCCCCCTCCCAGGCCCCAACCTACTGCCCCAGCCCTGATCTCCCCTCCCATCCTCCGAACCCCTCAATCCCAGCCCAGAGTCCCCTCTTGCACCCCAAACCCCTCATCCTCAGCCCCACCCCAGAGCCCGCACCCCCAGCTGGAGCCCTCACTCGCCTCGCACTCCACAATGTGCCCCAGTCCACAGTCCCCTCCTGCACCCTGAACTCCTCATTTCTGGCCCCACCCTAGAGCCCGCATCCCCAGCTGGAGCCCTCACCTGCTCCTGCACCCCAATCCCAATTTCGTGAGCATTCGTGGCCAGCTGTACAATTTCCATACCCAGATGTGGCCTTCGGGGCAAAAAGTTTGCCTACCTCTAGCATATGTATACCTTTGTGGAGGTTATTGATACTTCTTAGTAGTACCTGTGGGGGTACATACTATCCAAAATCTTACCTCTGGAGCAGAGGCTACCTTTCTGGAGGAAACAGGAACTTCTGAATAAACTTATATCTGTCTGCCTTGGACAACTACACCAGTCCGCAGCCCAGACGACAAATCAGGAATCAGTGACTTGTAGCCTTTTTGGAGTTGCACAAATGGTTAATAACACCGTTGTCTTCCAGCTACTTTACAATGCTCAAAATTCAGTCAAATATGCAGTTATTATCAATTAATAGTTCTATTGCAGCGCCTGGATGCCCCCCCAAAAGGGACCAGGGTTCCAATGGGCTTGGCATAGTACACACATGAAATAAATAGAGACCTCAAATATGTGGTGGGAAGGGGTAAGAGAGAAGGTCACAGCAAAATGATCATGTTAATATAATAAACAGCAGTGTCAGCACACCCGCTGACTAGCTTCCGTTGAGTATTTTGTAGGCACCACACAGAGGTCAGTTTTAAGGAGGGTTCTGTGGGAGGACAATATAGTGGCTTTACAGATTTTTATGGGGAACATCTCCCATGCGTATCGGGCAGCATGAGAGAAAGCATGAAGGTGGTTGAGTGAAAACTGGACTAATGAACAATGAAGGCTGGCATCACTGACAGAGCTGAAAGTCAAAGTCATGGTTTCAAGTCAGATCACCCACTAATGGAGAGCAGTTCGGAGGAGGAGGAGTGGGGAGGGAAGAAAGAGGTTGGAAGTAGCAGTAATGTGAGAGAGAGAAGTCCATGGGGGTGATTCAAGGCAGGGAGTTTGTGAGAATGAAAATCCACATTAAGAGACAGGGGTTGTAGAAGCAGTGAGAGAAGCAAGGAACCAGGTTTCAGTGAGAGAAAACAGGAGTGGGATAGTATGTTAGTATGCATGTACACCATGCCCCTCAGTCCAGAAATTCTTACAAGCACATATGCATTAGATCTCCTCGTGCTCCCAAACGAGGATACAAGTGACAGAGTGTGCTGATGCCTCTCCAGTTCCTGTTCTTACCACAAATTCAACAGGATCCAAAGCAGAGTATTGAAGGGGCTGCTCACTGTCACCTTTCTGGGGTTTGACCACTAGGTGAAGGAGGTAACGACTTTGGTGGGAATGGTCACCTTGGAATTGATGTGCTCCTTTTCTGGTAAATAGACCAAGCAGAGCCAGGTGTGTAAGCTTTGTAGGTGAAGCCTGGCAAACAGTGTCACATATGTGCATGTGGCCATATGGCCCAATAGTGAAAGGCACATTCATAGAATCATAGATTAGGGTTGACAGAGACCGTGGGAGGTTATCTAGTCCAACCCTCTGCTCAAAGCAGGACCAACACCAACTAAATCATCCCAGCCAGGGTTTTGTCAAGCCAGGCCTTAAAAGCCTCTAAGGATGGAGATTCCACCACCTCCCTAGGTAACCCATTCCAGTGCTTCACCACCCTCCTAGTGAAATAGTTTTTTCCTACTATCCAACCTAGACCTCCCCCACTGCAACTTGAGACCATTGCTCCTTGTTCTGTCAATGTAGTAATCTGCCACTACTGAGAACAGCCTAGCTCCATCCTCTTTGGAACCCCCCTTCAGGTATTTGAAGGCTGCTATCAAATCCCCCCAACACACTCTTCTTTTCTGCAGACTAAACAAGCCCAGTTCCCTCAGCCTCTCCTCATAAGTCATGTGCCCCAGTCCCCTAATCATTTTCATTGCCCTCTGCTGGACTCTCTATTTGCCCACATCCTTTCTGTGGTGGGGAGCCCAAAACTAGACACAATACTCCAGATGTGGCCTCATCGGTGCCGAATAGAGGGGAATGATCATTTCCCTCGATCTGCTAGCAATGCTCCTAATTAATGCAGCCCAACACATTAGCACTGTAGTTCTTGGTCTGCGGGAAATCCATGCAATCAGGTTGCTTATTATCCAAAATCTTTCTATAGGGAGGAAAGCTTTGTGGAAACAGAGTCCAGTGTCAATGATATTCCTTCATTACTTATGGATCTGGATCAATATCTTCCTCTTCATACACTGATGGATCTGGTTGGTTGTGAGAAGAGGAGTGGTACAGTCTCTAATAAGGCTAGCAAGAGGGGACAGCTGCATGGGTACCAGTGGTCCGTAGGAAAACTGCTCTGGTAATGGTGGGGTCATTAGTACCAGAGCACTCCTGTCTCATGGTTGGAGATGAGACAGCTCCTGGGACATGGAAGTAGAATCCTCCTCCAGTGTAGTAATATCCCTAAGAAGGGAAAGGAGGGGAGACTGTGGATAAGGAAGGAATATATCCTCCAGTGTTTTGTAAGTCTCCATACATCGTGGTGTCTGTGGGGTTCCAGCAATCAGGATTGATGATACTGGCACATCCCTGGAGATAGTGCAGCCCTAGGATCAACAAGGCAGTACTGACAATGAGTTCAGACCCGCAATTGTACATGGAACCAGTGGCTGTCGGTCCTTAAGCTTTGGTGATGGGGTCACCGACAGAACTGGCGGATCTTTCTTTCTGAATGCATTACCCTCTAGTCTGGGGGTTTTCAGTGGAGCTGGTTCCTTAGGATCCACGCACAAAAACTCACCTAACCTCAAGGGTATCTGTCCTTTCAACCATGAGAGTGCCCAGTACTCTCTCATGAAGCCATGGAGAAAGAGTCCTTGGGCTTAGGTATTGTAAGCTCTGCTCCTAAGCACATCCTAGGTGGGGCACTGCTCAACTGCCGGGGACAATGGACAGAGGGGTCACCCTGAGGGGTCATAGCCTTCTCCATTAGGTGTTTCCTAAGGTGAAGTTCATGGTCTTCTCAGGTTCTCGGTGGAAATGAGCAATAAATACTGCACTTTGCGGATATATGAGTCTCACTCAGACGGCAGAGGAAGCACTGATGATGAAGAAGAAACAAGAGCAAGAGACAGAATTCTTGAAGACCAGGACTCTGGGCACACTCCCAGACCATGGGGAGGGAATCCCCAGCCAGGGAAAAAAACAAACGCTACTAACTGTTCTAATAGGCTAAGAAGAATAAAACTATTTACAAATCTATTTACAGGTTTTACAAAGAGATGAAAGAAGACAGGACACAGGGTTTCAACTCAGGCCTTGCAGCTGTAAGAAGGAACTGGGGAAGCATCATCCCATACTGTCTCTTATACCCTTGGTCAGGAGCACAAGGAGGGTATGCGTGTGCGGGCCAAGACACAGCTTGTAAGAATTTTCAGACTTGGGCGCATGGCTCACATGCGTACCCATGCATGGAATACACATAGGGACCAGCACTCAAAGAACAATGTTGACTTCTTTGTTATTTGGGGCCAGTTTGTGTTAATTTGGTTTAATCCTAATGTTTCAGTGGAGCCACACCAGCATAAAACTGGAGTAAAACAGTGATAAATCAGATCCATTACCTTCAACTGGACTTGTAAAAAGTCTGTTTCAGGTTTCTTTCAACAGAGAGGAAGGATGGTCCAATGGCTGGCATCTTAACCACTTGGCCAGCCTGGGACTTAGAAGACCCTGGCTCAATCCCTGCTCAGTCATAGGCTTCCTGTGTGATGCTGGGCAGGTCACTTAGTCTATCTGTGCCTTAGTTTCCCATCTGTAAAATGGGGATAATAATACTTCCCTAGTTCACAGGGGTGTTGTGAGGATAATATATATTAAAGATTGTGAGGAGCTCAGAGACTACAGCAATGAGGGACACATAAGTACCTAAAACAGATATTCAATGTACATATAGACGGTCACTCTAAATCATTTTTATATTTACTTTTTTTTTAAATTCACTGATATTCATGTAGCAGGTTTCTCAAAGTTTCATAATAACCAGAAGGCTCATAATTAAAATGCAGGTCTAACCTTATATCTACTTCTTAGCTAACACCAGAAAAACAATTTTCAAGCACACCAAGAGGTTTGCGGAAGAGACACTAAAGCTTAAAGGCCTTGAGAACTGACCATACCAAAATTACTAATAGAACCCTTTGATGGAGTATGAACACATGTGTATAGAGATGGGTAGGAACTTACACTTGTTTGAAGACAAATTCTCTTTGTGGTACAGCTTCTCAGTTTGCCTTTTTCAAAAGGACAGACCTTTAATCTTTTCACCCCCTACCAGGTGAACTCTCCAGCTAGTCAAGGCAGCTTATTACCTCTCTCAGGCAAAATGTAAGCAAACAAACAATATGCATACTTTACATACACAGAATTTTGCTTGTGTTATTTATTGTTTGGTGGGAGCTATATCTACAATTTAGACAAAATATGATTGAGCTAATGTCCATTCAGAAGGAGAACCTTCTTTCCAATCTGGAGTCAGGCTTTCATAATGTGCATAAAACTATATAAACAGCAAGCATGTTTTCCCCATAAAGTCTGTCCTAAAACAAACACTTCTACAGCAAGCAGATTAGAACTTTAAAAAAAAATTACAAAGTTGAAATAACTTCACAGAACAGACATCTAAAATATCTTACCCACATTTATCATGCATACTGACACCTTAAGTCAAAAATGGCATTACCTGTTTTTAAGTGACTGATAACTTAGAAGAAAATGATGCTCATGGATCATTGTCCTAACAGATAAGACACAAAGTGGGATATTAGTTGGTGTCTGCAAAAGATGAGGAAATCACATTGAGAACGGAATGACCACCTCCTTGCACACCTATACCCAATGTATCGGGAAAAAAACTGTGTGATCATGCGGGATTTCAATTAGAGTGGCATATGCTGGAGATCTCATGCTGTCAGTACTAAAACATCCTTGGAATTTTTAAAAATTACAGATGACAATTTCCTAAATCAAAAAGTATGGCAGCCAACACAATGGAATTCTTTAATAGACCTTTTGCTAACAGATAAAGAGGAACTGATCACAGACTCAAAAATTAATAGTAGCTTAGGTACAAGTGATCATGACTTGATCACATTTATAATATGCAAGGTCAATAAAGTCCAGATCAGTAATATATATATAGCTGGTGCTTTAAATAGGGCCAATTTCACAAAGCTGAAAACAATTATGAGCCAAATTAGTTAGGAGGAAGAATATAATCAGAAAAATGTAAATGATAATTGGGAATCATTTAAGGACACCTTACTAGATGCCCAAAGAGTGACACACTCAAGCCATACTGGTTAAAAAAATGACCTAGTTTAGAGGGGAAGAGAAAGCAGTTGTAAAACAAACACACACACACACACACTTATTTATTTACACACACACACATAGGGATAGATAGATAGATAGATAGATAGATAGATAGATAGATAGATAGATAGATAGATAGATAGATAGATAAAACAAATGGAAGAAAAGAGAAGTTGATAGTAACAAATATAAATCAGAGGTTAGGAAATGGAGAATACTGATAGGAGAAGCAAAGGGACACAAGGAGAAATCTATGGCGAGCTGAGTAAAGGACAATAAAAAGGAGTTTTTAAAATATATTAGGAAAACAAGTAATAATGAAGAAAAGGCAGAAGTGTTCAATAAATATTTCTGTACTATATTTGTATTTGAGGAAAAACAGATGATACTGTCTCATCTTATGGTGATAACACTCTTTCCATTCCACTAATATCTCTGGGGGGAATTAAAAAGAAGCTACTAAAGTTAAAGTTTTTAACTCAGCAAGTCCAAATAATTCGCATCCAAGAGTTTTTAAAGTGCTGGCTGAGAACCCCACTGACTGTTAATATTGATTTTCAATAAGTCTCAGAGGACTAGAGAAGTTCCAGAAGATTGGAAGAAAGTCGTGTTGTACCATTTTTTTAAAAGGAAAAATGGGATGACCCAGATAATTGTAGACCTGTCAGCCTGAACTCAATCCCAGGCAATATAATGGAGTGGTTGATATGGGACTTGATTAATAAAGATTTAAAGGAATTAAAGAACAAATCGGGTATCTTTTCAGATGAGATTACATATTTGGTTATTAAATATAATAGTATTGATATAATATACTTAGGCTTCTGTAAGGTGTTTGACTTGGTACCGCATAACATTTTGATTAAAAAACTAGAATGATACAAAATTAATATGAGACACGTTAAATGGATTAAAAATTGGCGAATTGATCAACATTTGTTGTAAATAGGAACTCATAACCAAGCAGGTGCATTTCCTGCGGGGTCCCCTAGGGATCATTTCTTGGCTCTACACTATTTAACATTTTTATCAATGACCTAGTAGAAAACATAAAATCATCACTGTTAAAGTTTGCAGATAACACAAAAATTGGAGGAGTGGTAAATAATGAAAAAGGCCAGTCACTGACTCAGAATGATCTGGTTCGCTTGGCAAACTGGCCGCAATATAAATATAAAGATTTAGGAAAAAAGAACGAAGACCACTCTTACAGGATGGGGACTCTAACCTGGGAAGCAGTGACTCTGAAAAAGATGTGGGGGTTATAGTGGATAATCAGCTGAACATGAGAGCCCAGAGTGATGCTGTGGCCAAAATGACTAATGCGATTCTGGGATGCGTAAACAAGGGACTCTTGAGTAAGAGTAGATAAGTTATTTTACTTCGTATTAGGCAGTGAAGCCAATGCTGCTGGAATATTGTGCCCAGGATGTTGATAAATTGGGGGGGGGGAGAGAGGTTCAGAAAAGAGCCACAACAATGATTAAAGGATTAGAAAATACACCTTATAATGATAGAGTCAAGGAGCACAATCTATTTAGCTTAACAAAGAGTTGGTTGAGGGGTGACTTGATTGCAGTCAGTAAGTACCTACATGGGGAACAAATATGTAATAATGGGCTCCTCAGTCTAGCAGAGAAAGGCATAACACAATCCAATGTCTGGACATTAAAGCTAGACAAATTCGGACTGGAAATAAGGTGTAAGTTATTAATGGTGAGAATAATTAACCACTGGAAAAATTTACCAAGGGTTGTGGTGGATTCTCCACCACTGACAATTTTTAAATCAATATTGGATGTTTTTCAAAGATATGATCTAGGAATTGTTTTGGGGAAGTTCTGTGGCCTGTGTTATACAGGAGATCAGACCAGATGATCACAATGGTTCCCTTCTGGCCTTGGAATACATAAATCAGGGACCAAATTCACCAGTGGCCTAAGTAGACACCATAGCACTGAAGTCAACAGAGTTGCACTCACTAATTCCACAGATGAATTTATTCCCATAAAAGCTCAGGTGTTTTTTATCAACTAACAAAGCACAAAAAAATAACAGAGGAAACTGATATAAGCGAGATACAGTCCTGCATTTCCAGGTCTAGTAATCAAACATATTAAAGAATATGAGTTTTGCTCTTTGAATAATAAGTTTCTTTGAACAGATTTTCAGGCACTATGAGCCCAGAACTGGGGGATGGGTGTACTTGGCAGCAAAATGGTACACAGTGAGCTCTGGGGGAAATATGCAAAATTGTCAGAGTTCTCTGAGAGAAGCCTGGTTGGGAGAATGCATAGTCCTTGGAAGCGAAGCTATCAGCAAAAGATGATTTCAGGGCTGCAGAGCAAAGCTTGGAAAGTATCCTAAGAAAAAAATGGTAGGTGTCAGGTTAAAAGGCTGAAATTTGGCGGTTGCCAGAGTTCATAGTCCCAAAAGAGAGAGATTTGGAGGAGGAAGAGAGTTTAGGTCACTGCAGTGAACCTAAAGTCAGGAACATGAAAGGAGAAGAACGGTTGAGAAATATGGTCAGACGTATAGGGCTACTTGTGTATAGGGAGTATAGGGCTATCTGAGAAAAATCTTTTCCCCATTGGAAGAAACCTAAAACTAGAAGCAGGGAAATGCAGAGTGAGTTAGACATGCATGCAGTGGAAAGAGAACAGAGCTGCTGAAGGAAGCATGTCACTCACGTAGCTACCAAAAATGTCATTGAACATTGTCAGGGGAAGAAAACTTGGATTGGTGCCACAGGAAAGTCTGCAATGGTGAATACAAGGGGAAAAGTAGAGTTGGGTGGGTGGAGAATGATCTAAGAGAAAATTATGAAAAAAAATCTGTTGGGAAAATAAAGGCTGAATCATGAGTAATGTAGAGAATGCATGGCTAGAGCTTTAGAATAATGGATACTTGTCTGATTGTTGACAATGGTTCATCTTGTTATTCTCAGCCTTCAGCAAAAGATGTAGCTGTATATCATAATCCTTCTAGTGATTGCATTCACTGAGATGAGAAAGCTCAAAACAGTCATCAGTCACTTAAAGAGGGTGTAACTTTCATATTACTTTGTTTCTCTGAACACTTTCTGCTTCATTGTCAAAGGTGAAAGCTGAAACAGTACTGGTCTAACAAAGCACCAATTCTAAGGTTAATGCAGCATAATTGTTAGTTTTACAAGCAAATTACTATTTTTTTATATATGTAAGAGGCGGGTTTTTGTCAGTCTCAAAGAAATTAAAGTATTAACATCAGAAGATATGAAGTTTTGAACAGAATTTTCTGTGGTTGGCGTGACAAAAGTAGAATTGGTCAAATTATATGTATTAAATAAATTATATGATTAATTTAGCCCATTTTCAGTGTTCAAAAACTGGTCCTGATTTCTTCTAACATATGAGTTATTTGAAACGATTTGACAGATAGTTTATGTGAACACGTTTCAGCTTACAGGCTGTTTGTTGGTCTCGTACACAATTTATTAGTCATTTGCACTATGTGACTGGTCATTTAAACCATATAGTATTGGTTTTGCTCCCTGACTGGATGACGGGGGACTGCCTCTGGAGTAGCCTGCAAAGGAAATGGTTTCCCTATTGCTCTGGGGAGGGAGTAAACTGTGCCAGGTCTTTTCCCAGTGAGGCATAAGCTCCTCAGTACATCAGCACAGCTATACTTGCTGATGTATGGGGCGGGGTGGGGGGGGGGAGGGAGGAGTGGAGAAAGAGACAGGGCCTCAGCCATGCCCCCCCTTTGGGCTTCTTTTGTCCACCTGTGTGTGTGTTGGGGGAGAGAGGGCATGGCAGGGCAGGATTGTAGCGGCTCTGTGGACTGCTTCCCTTCCCGTGTTGCTACCTGTGATGTGGAGAGCAGATGCACAGGTGTAATAGGGTGTAATCCTTGTTTTACCGAGGGCCAAACTGGCTCTCAATCTTAGCTTACTAGCCTGGGTTAAAATTTCCTTCAGCACCTCACCCTATAAAAAATGTACAGCAAAAACTTGGAAGTTGATATAGTCCTCATGGAGGACAAGAACTTTTGTCAAATCATAACTGATTTTCTTCAAACCAAAGTTAGGAGAATTGAAATTATGTATTAACCAGAGTTGCAGTTAGTTACTTTAAAGAAAAGGATATTCCCTGCGTCTTCCTATTAACCTCCACTCTCCCAACCTCTGGTGACCAGCCGTTCAGCTTCTATGTAGTTTAAACTGTTTAAATTGATATAAGCCTTAAAGAAGCTTACAAATCTTAAACAGATCACATGTCTGGTCTCATTTAAAGCTAAGGAAAGGTGGTAGGTCAGTTTAAATAGCAAAAATAAAAATAAACTATCCTCTTCCTCCACCCTGAGTCACAGCTTCGTAAAACTCTAAGGGTGCTGGAGCAGCTAGCAGGTGCTTATGCTATTTTAAGGATTTCTTATAGTGGACACTTATAAGATAAAGATGTGGAAATGCAACACTAACAGACACTAGCTAACTACCTGGTACCTGTAAATGTTCAGTTTAGAAATGTTTTTGTTAGAAAGTTAAACTGAGGCCTTTTTGCATTTTTTACTATTTTTATTAGGGCAATTAACTAAAAAAAATTAACAGTGATTACAAAATCGATCACGATTAATTACTGTTAAACAATAGAATACCAAGTGAAATTGATTAAATATTCTGAATGTTTTTTCTAAATTTTCAAATATATTGATGTGTATTACAACACAGAATACAAAGTGTACAGTGCTATGTTATTTTTTATTACAAATATTTGAACTGTACAAATGATTAACAAAAGAAATTGTATTTTTCAGTAATATAGTGTAATCTCTTTATCGTGAAAGTGTAACTTACAAATGTAGATTTTTTTGTTACATAACTGCACTCTAAAACAAAACAATGTAAAACTTTAGAGCCTACAAGTCCACTCAGTCCTACTTGTTGTTCAGCCAATCTCTAAGACAAACAAGTTTGTTTACATTTACAGGAGATAATGCTGCCTGCTTCTTATTTACAATGTCACCAGAAAGTGAGAACAGGCATTCGCATGGCACTTTTGTAGCCAGCATTGCAAGGTATTTATGTGCAGGATATGCTAACCATTTGTATGTTTCTTCATGCTTTGGCCACCATTTCAGAGGACATGCTTCCAGGCTGATGATGCTCGTTAAAAAAATAATGTGTTAATTAAATTTGTGACTGAACTACTTGGGGGGAGAATTGTATGTCTCCTGTTGTGTTTTACCTGCATTCTGCCATATATTTCATGTTACAGCAATCTTGGATGATGACCCAGCACGTTTGTTTTAAGAATATTTTCACAGCATATTTGACAAAACGCAAAGAAGGCATGAATGTGAGATTTCTAAAAATAGCTACAACATACGACCCAAGGTTTAAGAATCTGAAGTGCCTTCCAAAATCTGAGAGGGACGAGGTATGGAACATGCTTTCAGAAGTCTTAAAAGAGCAACACTCAAATGTGGAAACTACAGAACCCGAATCACCAAAAAAGAAAATCAACCTTCTGTTGGTGGCATCTAACTCAGATGATGGAAATGAACATGCATCGGTCCACTCTGTTTTAGATCGTTATTGAGCAGAACCTGTCATCAGCATGGACACATGTCCTCTGGTTTTTGAAGCATGAAGGGATATATGAATCTTTAGTGCATCTGGCACATAAATTTCTTGAGACGCCAGCTACAACAGTGCCATGCGAACACCTGTTCTCACTTCAGGTGACACTGTAAACAAGAAGCAGGCAACATTGTCTCCTGCAAATTATAATCAAACTAGTTTGTCTGAACGAGTGGCTGAAGTAGGTCTGAGTGGACTTCTAGGCTCTAAAGTTTTACCTTGTTTTATTTTTGAATGGAGTTATTTTTTGTACATAATTCTACATTTGTAAGTTCAACTTTCATGATAAAGAGATTGTCCTACAGTACTTGTATTAGGTTAAATGAAAAATACTATTTTTACAGTGCAAATATTTGTAATATAAATAAATATAAAGTGAGCACTGTACACTTTGTATTCTGTAATTGAAATCGATATATTTGAAATTGTAGAAAACATACAAAATATCTAAATAAATGTTATGTTATTCTATTATTCTTTAACAGCATGATTAATCATGCAATTAATCACAATCAATTTTAAAATTGTGTGATTAATCACAATTAATTTTTAATCGCTTGACAGCCCTAATTTTTAGATATAAAAATAGAAAATTAAAAGAAAAACCTTCTTGAATCCAGTATTAATGTTGCTTAGTTCAGCAAACGAAAGTCAGAAAATCGGAAAGTTAATTCTAAATATATGATATGAACTTTGCCCAGTTACATGTATATTTTCTGATATGATGTTCATGCAATTATAATAGATATCATGTATACATAAAATTGTTGAATAATTATATCAGATTATATAATTTGAGACATAGTACATCATCGTGAAAGGATGCAGAGATATACATAAAGAATGGAGCAGAGCTCAACTATATTTTCCACGTCCTGACTTTTGAGCACTCCATAATACAACCTTAATGTTGCATTAACATCTTTTTTCTTCCATTTATTACAATAAAACAACAACTGACAATAGTCAATTTAAAACAGAATACTTCAAGCGACTAAAGAAAGACTTCCATCTGCAGCAATTTCTTATCAGAAGTCTGCATAAATGAATAAGAAATGCAATATCCCCAAAGGCCAACTAAGGTGGATTTTATTGCAGCAGTTGGAGAAACAAACTGCACCCCAGCACCTTAACAGGTGGAGGGGGTCACAGTCTGGAGCCACACGGGGAAAAGGGGGCTGTTGCCCCCTTAAGGAGAGTTTTGCCCACCTCATAATTGCAGTGTCATAGGTTTGTGAGTGGGGAAGCTAGAAGAGAGGGGAGCAGGAGTTCTTTTGAGCCTGTTGACTTCCATGCAACAGAAGGGAGGGCATATAACCCTATGGTCCAGCAACCATTACATGGAAGACTAGCAGCTCCCCGCCTGAGACTGGCATAGGACTTGTTTTTTTTTGGACTACTTGTTTGTTTTTTTGGACTTTGCTAGTTGCCTTTTTTAGGACTAGGAAGGGATTTTTCTTTTACTGCCAAATTGGACAGGGTGGGGGTTTTTTGGTCTTCCCCACAACCCCTCAGGGATCTAGTGGGTAGGACAGCAGGTAAGGTTCAAATTGTTGCAACTTGGCAGGTGTCCAGTGCATGTAATTGCTCCTAGAGGATCCAGTTCCCTGATAAACTGGACCTGGAAGTGGACTTAGGGGAACTCAACTCATCTGAGAACTATCTGGGAATCATTCATACAATGCACGTGATCTTTCCTTCCTGTTAGAGGGCTCTCATCTGCCTTTCATCTCTCAGCCCACTACACTACACACCCTTTGCATGAGGGTCAAGGAGCTGGGAAATAGGGTTGGAGTCCGAATGTCTGGTACAGGGAGTAGACAACTCCCTTTCCCCAGTTCCTTATTCCTCATATGAGGGGAGTATAGTGGGATCCCAACAATGAGCTTGCACCAGATGTGGAGAGAGAGATGAAGGGTTAATGGTAGCCCACTAGTGTGAAGGAAAGATGACCTGCATTGTATGAGTTATTGTCAGATAGTTCCCAGATGACTTGAGTTAATAAGATGGGGCCTAGTTAAACCTCATCCACTGTGTCTTGTCCTTCTTCCTGCATGTCTGGAACATTCTACTTGTGAATTGCAGGATCCCCCAATGAGAACATCCTATTGACAGCATAACAAAATTCTAATATGATGACTGCTAGCAAGAATGCCTTTCATCATCGCAACTACTGGGAAAATCGATCTGGAGAGAGACATTTTCTAAGATATTGCTGACTGAAACCAAATAAAACTTACTAAATTAACATCAACACCTTTAATTATAGTAAAAACCAAATTGTAATCCAGTGCATTCTTTGGAATACAAGAATTGCTTGAAGCGTAATACATTTAAGTGTTATTATGGTAAACAGGAGGGGATCTGCTTTAGGTAATATAAACTAAATAAAGGTTAGCAAATATTGCCATGTGCCAAGCAGGAGGCAATAAAACACTGGTGGGGTCTATATCTGAGAAGGATTGCAGCCTCCTAAACAAGTGCATATGAACTCTGGCATTTCCCATTGCACAGAAAATAACCTCCTGAAGGTTCTAGCTCTGTGGTGTCCAAAAGAGGAAAAACATTTTTTCTGTTCTAAAGCAAATTTTGTCTGAGTTGCACGAGAGGTTTCTAATAGTCTAAGAAAGAAAATGGGTGGAATAGCATGGATGATAGCACATCTAAAAATGTAAATGTTTAACCAACTGAAAATTGGCTGGAGCTCGAACTATCTAATTGCACTGCCAATAGTCCAGCAATTAAAGAGCTCAAGATGTTCATCTGCAGACATGCTTAAACATCTAATTTATTCAATTTTCAACACACTTACGTGGCTTTTGTAATACACTGAAAATGTGGTCGTGCCTGGGGCCACATCCAGGAAGTTAAGGAATCCAAACTGACATCTCAAATAATCAGGATTCCCAATCTTCATGCCAATGTGACTGCTAAAATATATTCTAACATTTCCTATCAACAAAATTGTAGCAAAACTATGTTTAGAAAATGTTCAAGTTGACACAAATTAGAAGAGAATATAAGTCAGGATGTCATAAAGCAGACAGAACTGATGCTTCTGTCTCTCCTTGAATCAAGAACCCAATACAATAGTTTCTAAAAAAGTTTTATTTAACAACCTTTTGAACCAGAAAATAAATTTTTCACATGTGAAAATGCTCTTTCATTTCTCCAGAAAATCTGAAACAAACGTGAAAAATATTTAATTCTTTCATAAAATAATGAAATTTGTAAATGTATTTTGTCAATGACAATTTTTCCTCCCAGAAAGCTCTACTCATGGACTCATATAATTCTATTACCAAATTACTGTACTTTACTGTATATTACAATGCTAACTTAATCCCACTTTTGTAATTATTCAAATTCAGAATTGAGTTCATATTGCATTTTCTGATCATGCAGTCATCAATTATACTCAAGTATAATTTATACTGAAGTCAACACAGGATCAGGCTCTTTATGTGGGTTTATAGATTATCAACATATGTGGTTCAAAATATTTTTGTAGATTTGTACATATAAAATCTATCCCAAAGCAAAGATAAGTGTCTACTAGAAAGCATTTTAATTGAAATTCATAAACTTTTCTTGTTTAAGTTATTTAAGTGTTAAATGAAAGCTACAGTGGACTGAATGTTAAAATACAATGCAATTCTAAATATCTCAGAATAAATGTTTCATTTATTTATAATGTCCAAAAAGTGTATTTGCTTAAATCATACCAGAAAAAACTTTGCTCAAAAATTCACTTGTATTCCTGTATTTAGATAGATTTGATTAAAAAAATAACATTAAAAATTGCTTACCCATTGCTCTTCATAACAAGGAGACATTTATTTAAAATCAGAGTACTTAGTATCTTAACTTCTGTAATGTTTCTACTGATACCCATTATAATGCTAATGAAAAATTCTCTATAATATTAACAATAACCTAAAAGGCATTCTGCATAACCAATGTCTTCTTGATTTACAATGCACAATGGTTTTCATTAATTTTTGTACATTAATGGAACTTTCTTTCTGTTATCCAAAATATACTTCTTGGAAGGTATAAAAGATTATTATCTATGGATGGGTGCTGGTTAATGATGACAGTACTAATGCTTTGCCAAGTGCAATTTGCAACTTGATTTCTTAAGCAAAAATAATATCCAAAGATAAAGACACTCCAAGCCATTTTTACATTAAATCACAGTTTTATTTCCAAAAAGTACAAATGGAACTATGTTTTATTGTTATGACTCTGAAAGAAATATATTTTTAAATCCTCTTATCCTTGCAATGATTGCTACCCTATCATAGTGTAATTGTTGTAAACGTATATCAGGAAGAGTGTTGGTAATTTCAGACTAGCTATCCAAACCATAGTCTTTACATCCAGGACATTACTCCTGATCGATTTACTATTTGATTAGAATTCAAAAAAAAGTGTCAGAACAATATTTTAAAACTTGTGCTTTTGAAATCCCATTGAACTGATGAGGAAGATCAAGGGACCAGTGACACGTTCCTAGTGCTTTTGGTTCCTTGATCCTCTTCATAAGTTCAATGGCATTTCAAAAGCATAGATTTTGAAATAGAGTTCTATATATTTCGTTCAATTCTAATCAAAAATAAAATTGAACAACAATCGTGCCCTCTACATAAGGGCTCTGTTTTGGAGAGTTGGTCTTAAATTATCTAAAGTTTTCTTGAAATGTATTTAAAACAATTAAAATGTTTTTAAATTAATTTCTACATACGAGGCAGCCAATTCAAAAGGGGGAAAACATCTGTCCTGCTTGTTTTATGATGACCTAGACATCCTGACCTACATTCCCATCTCTGATTTTTTTACTTCAATGGGTGCTTTGGGTGCATAAGGAATGCAAGAGCAGGAGGCAGATTTCCACTTCTGTAATGCCACTGATAATAATTTTTACACTGGGCCTTAGGGACCATCACTACTTTTCAGTTTTATCCTGAAAGGTGCTCAAGCCCATTTGAAGAATATTGGGGGGGTGTAATATTTAAGGATTATGATTAATGTTATACAATAAAACATTTTAAAGTATTGACAGTGATTGACCAATTACATCACACGAGGTTCTTGGAGAACTTTTTACAAAATAATTAAGCTATAGTTTAATAAAAGATGAGATACCTGAGTAGAATTTTTAATTGATTGTTTTTTGCCTAATTTCAATTTTTTTATCTTATTTAAAATAGAAATGTTAATAATTAATGCTAGTAATTATACAAAATAAATAAAGAGAATGGAGTTTGTCAGCATACTGTGTGTTGCTGTGGCAAACAAGAAACAAACCCCTTCTCACTTATGTCAGTGTAACAAGAGAAACTCCCACTGAAGTCAACGGAGCTAGACCGGTGAATGTGAGAAGAGAGATCCTTCAAGATAATCAAGACCTGAGGGTTCTACATGATACTTTTTCTTAGGCCCTGATCCAATGCGCACTGAAGTTAATGGAGCCTTTCCAGTCATTTTAACAATTTTAACACCAGCCATTTTCCTGAATTAAGCTGAATCAAGACAAGCTGAGGATGCTGTGCTCACTGCAACTGTATGCAGTGGGTCCTTGGCTGGCTGGAAAGGGGTTGTTGCCCCATTAAAGGATCCCCCTGCAACTGGTGGCAAAGCGGGAGGAAGGGGAAAGATTACCTGTACAGATTGGGAAGGAATAAGAAATAGCTGGAGCATGTTGGGGGACACAGCCCTACCAGATGACTAGAATGGGGGGTATTTATATCCTTGTGCAATTTCAGGGAAGCCCTCCTTCACCTGTACCGAGTTGGCCCATCTACCCACAGAATCTAGAAGAGGGCTAGGTTCCCTCATGATCCGCCACAGGCATTGCGCCAGTTGCTGGCGAGGATTTTTCCCTCAATGCCAGATTGGCTAAGGTGGGGTGTTTTTGTTTTTCGCCTTCCCCACAATGGGTTTGAGACTTAGCGGGGTGGGGCAAGAGGAGTTAATTGATACGGTTGCAACTTAGGGCAGGTCTACACTAAGGGCGGGGGTCGAACTAGGGTACGCAAGTTCAGCTACGTGAATAGCGTAGCTGAATTCGAAGTACCCTAGTTCGAACTACTCACCCGTCCAGACGCCGCAGAATCGAAGTCCGTAGCTCCAAGGTCGACTCCGCCACCGCCTTTTGCAGTGGTGGAGTACCGGAGTCGACCGCGGCACTTCCGGAGTTCAAACTATCGCGTCCAGATTAGACGCGATAGTTCGAACTCCGAGAAGTCGAACTCACCGTGTCGACCCGGCTGGTAAGTGTAGACTAGCCCTTAGTATGCAAAACTCCTGCAGATATCCAGAGCAGGTACTCAGTATGGAAGGGTTACAGTTATTCAGACAAAATGAACTGGAAAAGGATTTAAAGGAACGCATCCCTTAAGGGAGTTGAAAAAGAGGGGTTCAGGGCTTCTATGTTGGGTATGGGGGGAAACACACACTTTTCTAGACCCCTTAACTCTTTTAAGAGGGGAGGGCGGCTGGGTTCTTGCTACAAGGTGGGTGGGACCAGGTTGGGGATTATGTGAAAATGGTTAAAGAAACAATGATTAGCTGCACTGTACAATATATTGCTGGCTATTCCCAGATATTTAAAGTCATTAAAGTTGTGGCCGAATTAAACCTTTCCATTGCATCCTGTCTTTCTTCTGGTACAGCTGGACAACCACTGCTAATAGCTATTCCTCAAGTAGAAAGAGGTTAAATCTATCAGATAAATTATTCACTGCAAATTATTCAGTCTTACAAATAAAGAAACATTGAATACTTCTTTAAAATGATTACGATAGTATGGAAAGTAATAAATAGTGAAGCTATAAAATTCTCTCTAGTTAAAATGAAAAATGTATAACAAGTTATGTAATTCCAAATGGAAGTTTTGACGCAGTTCCACAGTAACACTAGTGTTGTAAAATTGTGTTTATGTACCGATACGTTAAGTGCACTAATAGAATTTACTATGTGCATTCCTGTGGCATAGAAAAAGATGGAAGGCCACCCACAATACTTGTTTATTTAAAGATATAGAGAGTGCTGTGACATTTCACTCCATATTCTTTATGAAAATATGCTTATGATATGAATAGGACATAACTGAGTGTACTTTATGCAAGATGTATCTTGTAAGATATCATTGGAAAGGTTATAATTTACTGAATGTGATTATCAAATTTGTATGCATGTACCATCTCTGTATCTGAAGTTAGGAATATTGACTATGTATCTGTATTTCAACTATGCTACTTTGGGTGATGCCTACTGCTAACATTTCAGGTACAACAATGGAAAAGCCAGACAGGGCTGATGACCCATTAGCGAGGATAATGGACTGTGACAAGGCTTGGTCTTCCTGCGGGACTCTCCATACTGCCACTGACTCATGGATGCTGTGATACTACAGAGTCAGATGGTCTTGTCACCTGATACTAAACATTAGCTGGGACTTCTTGTAACTTTCCTCTGGAAGGGAATGGGGGTCAGGTTTGGGAAACAAAGGCTTCCCACCTTATGTAAATCCTATTTAAGGATGGGGAAGAAGGCAAATGGGACTCCTCCTCTCCATGGCCTATCTGCCCAAGAAGAAAGACTGCTAAAGCCACCTGAAGGAAAGGCGGGTGTGGGGGAGGGGGAGTCCAGACAGACAAGGGTCTAGTCTGAAAAGAAATATTATTGGAACTCTGAACCACAGAAACTTTGCAACCTGCCTAGAATTTAGGCTAAGAAATGACATTAAATAACAGATTTAAAAGTAGCCATCCTTCAACAAAAAAACTTTAAAAACAGGCTTCAAAGAGAAACTGCAGAGCTACAATTCAACTGCAAACTTAACACCAGTAATTTGGGCTTGAATAGGGCCTGGGAGTGGCTGGCTCACTACAAAAGCCATTTTCCCTCTCTTGGTTTTGACACCTCCTCATCAGTTATTGGGAGTGGACCACACCCACCCTGACTGAATTGTCCTTGTCAACACTGGTTCTCCGCTTGTAAAGCAATTCCCTTCTTTTCATGTGCCAATTTATATTTATGCTCGTATCTGTAATTTTCACTCCATGCATCAGAAGAAGTGTGGGGGAGTTACCCACAAAAGCTTATGCCCAAATAAATCTGTTAGTCTTTAAGGTGCCACTGGACTCCTCATTGTCATTTTGTAACCTGTTTCTTAAGTATATTGAGCTTAGCTTGTACACTTGCATATTTTGCTTTATTTGGTCAGTAATCTGCTTTGTTCTGTCTCTTAGCTCTTATATTCACTTAAAATTCACCTTTTGTAGTTAATAAACTTATTTCTTGTTTATAATATAACCCAGTTTATGTAATTTCTAACAGGGGGGGGAGTGGTGCATATCTCCCTCCCCATTGAGGGAGGGGGCAAATTTCATAAAGTCTTTGGGTTTGTACCCCGTTAAGGGAGTGGGCACCAGATTTTTGGAGCAAGCCCCTAAGGCTGAATCTTTCTGGAGTGGATCTCTGTCTCTCTGTGTAGCTGGGTGTGGCCCTGCCTGAGTGCTTGGCTGGAAGAGGTTTGTGAGCCTAACTCAGCAAGGCCAGGTAAAGGGGACCCAGGCTAGCATAATAGGCTGACTCAGTAGCATCCCAGCACATCAGGTGACACCCCAAAGGGTCCAAACCCATCACAAGTGCCTGTTACCTAGACTTATTTTTGGTTTTTGATTTTATTTTGAAAGGGTGTAAAGTAATAGATTCCAATGTTTTTGGATCCAGGCATTTACTGCTACTAACTATTTTAAGACTATAAGTTGGCCCAAAGAACCCTTGGTAAATACAAACCATGATATTTCTGCTCATTGGTCTATTACTTTTCAGAAAACTGCACTGGATCAATGGATTGAATGGTGCTAATCCTGGGTTTCTGTACAACTGACAACAGGATCAGGTGGAGGAATTAGTATGCAAAACTCTAAAAATCAGAAGGGTTGTCCAGACAGAGATTTGTGGGACAGACTATAGTATCTTATTTCTTTAGGATGGCAAGGCAATGCCAGATATCAGCTAAGAATGGTTTATAAAGAGGTTTGTTTTGAACCTCAGGATTTTCAGACCATTCATTTCAGAACTGGAATAGTTACATCTATAAGGATGGTTGGATTAGGTTCAGTGGAGATTCAGCCTGTTGCAGCTGCTAAAAACCTGGATGCCTTTCATAATATGGAAGAGTGAGTCTATCACTAAAAATTAAGGTTTGATGTAGATTGTTGGAATAACTTTTCTTTAAATAGTGCATTTAATTTAGGATTAATGCTGTTCACATTGGGGGTGTGTGTTAAAGATTTCAGCCATAGGTTTGGGAACCAAATTCTGATATGCTTAGCAAGCAGGAGTCAGGGGTCACAGCTGTGCTTTGACAAAGGAAAATGAGCCCATACATGTTGCCACTGACATGCTGGTTATGCTTTGGAATCAACTAGATGCAGTGTGGTCTAAGGAATGAGTACAGAACTTGAAATCAAGAACGTGTGAATTCTAATATCAGCACAAGTGCTCTTCCCTTGAAGTGCTTTGCTGATTTAGGGCCTAAATCATCAGAGAACCTTGGGCGAGTCTTTTAATTATGTAAATTATCAGGCACACTCTGATCACTTCTTTACAAAGAAGAGAAACAACTTTGTTGGTTGGGTACTGAGAGAGTTCTAAATGACCTCCAGTCCTGCCTATTGTATAGGTGGAAGATTTGGTAGTGAGCATTGTCATTAATCACTGGTATGTTTCTGTGGAGACTGTCCTTGTGATTTTGTGTTATTTTGGTGTCTGAAAGAATAATTTCTTCTCTCATACAGGGACCGTGGGGTAAGGGAGGGGATGCAAAGTAAAAATTATTGGAAAATGGCTATGGGATATGCCTCGCTTTTGGCACAGGAACCCCCCCCCCACTATTCTTGAGTGAGGGTCCAATTTTCCTCAGGGGAATTTTGACAGAATGATGTCAGCCTTTTGATATAGACATGGGAAAGTGTTTGCTGAGACTTGGTATGCTAGTTGTCATTGACCGCTTGGGGGCTATTTTACTTGTTGTGTTCTATAGTATATCTTTGAGTGTAATACATACAGCCCATATTATTATTGTTTTGCTTTTACTACAAAAAGTTATAAAGGCCTTATTGCCTTTACAGAAATCCATTCAGGCAAAAATTTTCACATGTGCCCTAAAGTTATATACCTAAATAAGACATTTTTAGAAGGGCTGGCCATGCATAAATTCTACTGAAGTCAATGGGCCAAATTTTCAACCCTAACTAAACCGCTTCACACCACTCGAGGAGGAAAAATCATTCATAAACCTACCCTACAAGAAGCCACAGATTTTCCCAACAAATAGTTGGCACATAGTCAGCTTATACCAGCTCTACACCACCAACTCTCCCTGAACTCTGTTGGGGCTGGATGGAATGGATGGCAATTGATCTGATCCCCAGCCAGAATGGCACTTATGGGACTGCTGTAGACAGAATAATGTAGAGCATCCAAAAGGCTGCTTTCAGTCAAGCCAGGGACCATTTTGACACCCAGTCAGCCCGGGACCAGGGAAGCAGAAAGGTAGCCTAGAGACACCTTTTACCCTCTCCCTTCCAGCTGAGCATCTGGCCCTGTGGGAACAGTAGGTGTTTGACAATTCTGAAAATCAGGTCATTTTTACTTAGGTGCCTCCAAATAGAATATTGGAGCCTAATTTTATGTTTCTGAGTTTGAACATTTTGGCTGACGTTACTAATTTTTTTTAATCAAACGTAAAAGGAATACACACACATACACATGCATCTATATATATATTGCATACAATGTGTTGCTGTAGGAAGGGTATGAGAGGTATAAGATAAAAGAAATGCAGCAGAGTTGAGGAAGTAGAAATGATGAGTAGAATGATGAGCATTATAAAAAGTAGTAACAATTATTTGTTTTTAATCAGGTCTTTTCCCTTGTCCCAATTCCTTCCAGTAAATCAGTTTTTAACCTAATTCAAGCAATATGTGCTTCATTTTCTCTTAAATATTTTATTCACAGGAAGCACAATACTATATTAGGTATTTATTTTTTGAAGCTGTACTGATGGAATATAATTATTGGCTGAAGCAAAAAGGTATCATTCTTTGTTTAATTATTGTTATTTCATGCATATTATACTTTTATTACTATTGCTAGACAGATTTGTTTAACTCAAGTTGTTAATGGACAAAAATAATCATTTTATTTTGAAGAGCAATCTGTAATACAAAAAAAACAAACGTTCATAAGCTCAGATACCACTGTGACAGGCACTACAGAAGACCCTGAAACAGATCATGTGAATTTAATTTATTTCCTTTAAATCCTAGACATTATATACAAAAATAGTGTCCTTATAATTGATTATTCATTCATACTTTTGCTAAGTATTTACAATAATCAGAATCTTAAAATACATTGGCAATCACTCTCAAGTAGGAGCAGAGAGTAAGTTTTCTAAAACAGAGCAAAATGCTTCACTCCATCTTTGTTATTTATACTGAAAAAAGAAGCAGGATTAAGAAGCCACTTGCTCTGTTAAATATTTCGTCTCACTAAAGTTTTATTGTTTCTTTATGTTTTCTTGCATTTCCTCTTCTTATGTGTTTTTTAAAAATGGTCTTAGTTTGATCTAAATATCCTAATCTTTCTCTTTGGCATATAATGTATTTAAGTGAATATAGTTTATCATTCATTTTCCGATCTATATAAAAATATTCTTTAAAACTCCTGACAGAAATTACAAATATAAGAGAGACACTGTAAAAATTAACACCCGAAACAAAAGAAATCTAAAAAATGAAACAAAACTTTATCATTCAGTATGTTGCCAACCGATGGACATTTGAAGGCAGCATGGTGAGTGAGTTACATAGAAACCAGGAAAAAAGTATCTTTTGGCTGTTCTGCTCTAGGTACTCTGATAACTGAGATTGTTCAACCTTCCCTTGAGACATGGTGTAGAAAGTATTTCACATGCTCAAAGTCAGGGAAAACTTTACAGCTCATCTGCTGTTGTCAGATTAGGCTGCTGAAATGCACAATACCATCAGTATGTGAGCCTGATTCAACACACTTTCTGTCCAATGTTTGCAACGTGTAAATCTATTTTCAATCTACTTTGGCAGATAAAACTTTTTTTGTAAACAGTATCTGGCCCCTAATTATTATAAATAATATTTTATCTAGAATATATTATAGTGGAAGAACTCATAACACATATGTTACTAAAAACAGTCACCGTTGTAGGTTGGGCAGGGACAGAAAACTGTTTAGACATCCCCCATGCCCAAATAATCTGTTAGAAGGCTGTATGCTATGTTCCATCTTACATTCATTATTTTAGAGCCCAATCTGCGAGGTGCTGAGCCTCTCAACTTCCACTGAAGTCAGAGGGAGTTGAGGGCTCTCAGCACTTTGCAAACGAAAATGTGTCTTACTGTGTCTATTCCAGCTTTCACTTGCCTTCCTTAGATGAGATGATTTCAGCCTCCTCTGCCACTCACATTAGATATTTTGCAGTCTATTTCTTGCCTATGCTGACAAGAAGTGCTCCTTCTAGAAGCAAGGCTTTCTCCTTGTTTCTTTACCATATTTACATATCACAGACGCTAGAGTTATTAAAATAACATCACATTTTTATAGGTTATCATTCATTATTATTGTTGTACTGTATACGTGACTGTAATGAAAGTACTTATGCCCTTATTCATATATGAAAAAACATTTTATAATACAAAGTTTGGAGTGGGCCTAACTTTGCACTCCCCTCCTCAGATAAAACTCTGACTGAAATCAATACGAGATTTACCTGAATAAAAAGTATGTAATCAGGTACTGTGATTGCAATAAAGCGTTAAAGTGATGCTATTAGCCAGAGAAGTAAAGCTTAAGTATTTCGTCACCATACTTACAAGTTGAAGTTTCTTTGTATTAAATTGCTTTTTCTTTTTTTTTTATGAAAGAGTATTTGGAACATGGAGGAAATCATTACAGGAACAGTACAAAGATTCTCTGAGGTCAAACGGGTAACAATGGCCTGGTCTACACTAGGCGTTTAAACCGGTTTTAGGAGCGTAAAACCAATTTAACGCCACACCCGTCCACACTGAGAGGCCCTTTATATTGATATAAAGGGCTCTTTAAACCGGTTTCTGTACTCCTCCGTAACGAGAGGAGTAGCGCTAGTATCGGAATTACCATATCGGATTAGGGTTAGTGTGGCCGCAGATCGACGGTATTGGCCTCTGGGTGGTATCCCACAGTGCACCACTGACCGCTCTGGACAGCAATCTGAACTCGGATGCAGTGGCCAGGTAGACAGGAAAAGCCCCGTGAACTTTTGAATATTTCCTGTTTGCCCAGCGTGGAGCTCCGATCAGCACGTGTGGCGATGCAGTTAAAAATCAAAATAAAGAAAGAGCTCCAGCATGGACCATGCGGATGTGATTGCTGTAAGGGCAGGCAAATCTGTTCTATCAGCGCTCCGTTACAGAAGACGAAATTCAAAATCATTTTTAAAAAATCTCCAGACGCCTTAGCAGGGACTCAGCGCAGTGCTGCGTGACAAGCGTAACGGAAAGCCAAAGAATCAAATGGACGCTCATGGACTGGAGGACTCAAGCTATCCCACAGTTCCTGCAGTCTCCGAAAAGCATTTGCATTCTTGGCTGAGCTCCAAATGCTTCTAGGGTCAAACACAATGTCCGCGGTGGGTCAGGGCATAGCTCGGCAATTTACGCACCCCCCCACCCACCCCCAGAAGTGAAAGGGAAAACAATCCTCTCTTGACTCTTTTACATGTCACCCTATCTTTACTGAATGCTGCAGATAGACACAATGCTGCAGCACTCAACACCAACATCCTTGCTCCCCCCTGCCATGGGTGGCTGATGGTGCAATAAGACTTATATCCATCGTCATCATCAGCCTATTGGCACATGGGGCACTGCAAAAGGACTGGTAACCATGCCGACTAGCATCCGTGAGGTCGATCAAGGGCGCCTGGCCCTAATTTTTCCTGGTAGATGGTGCAGTATGGCTGGTAACCGTCCTCATCATAGCAACAGGGGGCTGAGCTCCATCAGCCCCCACCTTTCATGTGTAAAGAAAAGATTCAATTGCCCCTGGACTAGCAGCAGGATGCTGGGCTCCTCTCCTCCACACTGCTTAATGTCCTGTCTGGACTATCATAGCAGCTGGAGGCTGCCTTCCACTCATTTCTCACTAACAAGTCACTGTGTCTTATTCCTGCATTCTTTATTACTTCATCACACAAGTGGGGGTACAATGCTACGGTAGCCCAGGAAGGCTGGGGGAAGAACGGAATCAACAGGTGGGGTTGTTGCAGGAGCACCCCCTGTGAATAGCATACAGCTCATAATTTCTGCGGGATCTGACACAGAGCAGCTGTGCTCTCTGGTTCTATGATACAGTGGTTCTCTAGTACACTTGCCCATATTCTAGGCAGGACTGATTCTATTTTTAGATACCAAAAAGGAGGGATTGACTCAGGGAGTCATTCCCAATTTTGGCTTTTGCGCCCCTGGCTGATCTCAGCCAGGGGCACTTATGACAGCAGCAAATGGTGCAGTGCAAAAGGACTGGTAACCATGATCATTTTATTACCAATTTATGGTATGGTAGATGGTACAGTATGGCTGGTAACCATCTCTGCTGTCATGCAAAAGCAAAAGCATGCTGCTGTGTAGCGCTGCTGAATCGCCTCTGTGAGCGGCATCTAGTACACATACGGTGACAGTCACAAAAGGCAAAACAGGCTCCATGATTGCCATGCTATGGCATCTGCCAGGGCAATCCAGGGAAAAAAGGCGTGAAATGCTTGTCTGCCGTTGCTTTCCCAGAGGAATGAATGACTGACGACATTTACCCAGAACCACCCGAGACAATGATTTTTGCCCCATCAGGCAGTGGGATCTCAACCCGGAAATTCCAAGGGGCGGGGGAGGCTGCGGGAACTATGGGATAGCTACGGAATAGCTATCCACAGTGCAACGCTCCAGAAATCGACGCTAGCCTCAGACCATGGACGCACACCACCGATTTAATGTGTTTAGTGTGGCCACGCGCACTCGATTTTATACAATCTGTTTTGCTAAACCGGTTTATGTAAATTCGGAATAATCCCATAGTGTACACGTACCCAATATGACTCTTCAGATGCCATAGCATATAAGAATTTTCATGTACATGTTGTAAAATAATAATATTATCCAACTAATTTTTAGGCCTAACAATCTAGACAGTGCCTCTTTAAAAAAAAATCACACAAAGAAATGTCTGTGATCCTATGCATCACCCTAGTGATTTATGGCTCAGTCAAGGTTGTTAAAATCTACACCAGCCCCCAGTATGCCCAGAGGGCTGGAGTATAAATTTAGGATTACATACTCCCATCAGTCCAGTGGCTCTCCCACTGATGTCAGTAGGAGGTCTGTAAAAAGGCTGGGAGTAGTCTTTTTATAGTAACTAAACCTGTAAATATTGTTTGTTCAGAACCTCAGTGCCATATTCACAAATTGGAAAATGTTACCAGGTGTGTGGCCCCCACTGTTCCTGCCTTCTGTTTCTCCTCCTCCCCTATCCCTTTTCCCTGTTTCTCCCCATTTCATGTCTTTGTGCATATACACTGTCCATCTCTCTGCACAGGATCTGGTTCACGAGGTGAATATAACTGAGTCGCTTGGTAATAGCCACCATTCTATAATTAAATTTAGCATCCTTTTTTGGGGGGGAAGAGGGGGGATGCCAAAGAAAGCCATCACAGTAGCATTTAACTTTAAAAAGAGGTAGTATGCAAAAATGAGGAAGCTAATTAAATGGAAATTAAAAGAAACTCACAAGACTGAAATGCCTGAAAGCTGCATTTAAAAACACCACAATAGAGACAAACTAAATGTATACCCCAAATTTAAATAAATAGATTTTAAAAAAAAGTAAGAGGATCAAAAATGCCACCAGGCCTGAAGAGCAGAGTACAGCAAGGTGATTTCAGGCAAAAAGGCATCCTTTAAAAATTGGAAGTCAAATCCAAGTGAGGAAAATAGAAAGGAGCATAAAATTGGCAAGTCAATTATAAAAACATAACAAGACAGGCCAAGGAAGAATTTGAAGATCAACTAGCAAAAGACACAAAAACTAATAGCAAAATTATGTATAAGTACATCAGAATCAGGAAGCCTGCCAGTCAATGGCGTGACTGGATGATCAAGGGGCTAAAGGAGCACTCATGGAAGACAAGACAGCTGAGGAGAAGCTAAATTAATTCTTTGCATTGGTCTTCACCAAAGAGGATCTGGGGGAAGATCCCCATACCTGAGCTTTTGACAAACATGAGGAACTGTCCCAGACTGAGGTGTAAATGGAGAGGGTTTCAGAATAAATTGATAATGGGAACTCTCGGGTGCTTAACGCTTTTGAACATGCAACCACCTATTAATATCTAGTGATTTAGGGACTTAACTTTGGGCATACTTTAAAAAAATTATCTTGGCCTTGAAATGTATTATGGATAAAGGTCTCTATGCCTTCCCCTCTTCTTGCTTATCCCCTTCTTCATGCTCCTTCTTCCTTCCCTTCCCATAATGGCCAGCCAACCTCCTGCCCTTTGCACCACTCCTCCTGTCTCACCTGAAGCTCTGTGACAGAGAAACCCACGAGGGTTCACTAATCTGTCAGCAGCTTGTTAGGCCTGACTCACTACACTCACTACACCTCACACAATTGTCATGATATATACCCAAAAGGTGGCACATAAGATATCACTTGAAAACTAATAACTCACTGATCATTAATATTACTGCATGATGTATGCATGGGGTGTATACAAAGAGTTATGGATATGTGCTAGAATTATGTTCTTAAGATGTGTTTGGCAAGCAATGCGTAAACCCAGTCTGCCTTAGACAATGGAATGTGTAATGGCTTGGCTGATCATCCTGGTCATTAGGCAAAGACAATGAAGGTGTATTTACATAAGAACCATCAAGCTAACAAGGAGACAAGGCACTGTCTCAACTATCACTGGCAGGGGCAGAATGAAATCCTCACTAGACTGCATGGCATCTTTTTTCCTAGAAGGAGAAAATTAACTTTATCTGAGAATACTTTTCAATGATTTACTGGATTATAAAGACAGAGGGTCTGAACCTCAAATGGTAAGTAATTGAATCAAGTGATTATATACAATATTACTGTACTATAAAAGGTATCAGGTAAGGTCTTTCATGAAAGCTAATGACACACTGGTGAGTAATATTACTGTGAAGGGTATGTATTAACACTATAAAGGAGTTATGGATATTTACTAATATTTACAGTATTGTAAAGTAGGCTGTTGTGACCAAAGAGAAAAACAGATTGTCTCTCAGACAGGCGGGAAGGTAACATGGTGGAATTAAAACACAGAAATCAGCAGGTGGGTGGGAAGTCCATAGGAAGGGAAGAATGGCATGAGGTCATCCTGCCTCTTGATTCAGGGTCAATGAACTCAGAGATCTAAGAGGAAACAGAGATAAACTATGGTATCTTTCACCTAGGAAGACAAGGGGAACCAGCACCTTGCATTTCTGTGGAAGGTCACGACAGAGGAAAGTCAGCCCTGGCTGGAAAGAAGAAAGTTTGGTAAGAAATCTACCATAAACAAAGACTGTAGTTTATTAAGTTAGGTCTTAGCCATTAGAAAGTGTATTTTACTTTTATTTGCTTGTAACCATTTTTGTCTTTATTCCTTGCACTTGAACTTATTTAAAACCTCTCTTTTTGTTAATAAATTTGTTTTACTTTTAATCTAAACTAACCTAGCACTGTGTCTGAATTGAAGTGATAGTTAATTCCAGTTAAAGTAATAATCTGTGATTTTATCTCTTTAAAGTAGCAACACACCTTATTAGTTCTCTGAGTGTTCCAGGGGAGGGCTGGACACTTCAGGGCAGATGTTTTGGGGAAATTTGGGACTGGAAGTTTATTGGGTCACCCTGAAAGTAGTAACCAAAGCTTGTGAAGACCAGGGTGGGGCTGTTGTAAGCAAGCTGGTGGGGTCAGAGTGCTGAACAAGGGCTTCACAGCACAGAAACTTAAGGAACTGCATGCATGTCTGCTAACTGTTGGGGTCCAGGCTGTGAGTCACAGTAGCAGAATAAATAAGGCACCCAAGGTTACAGGACAGGCTGAGACAACCTCTCATGAGTCTGGACTGAACCTCAAAACATTACAAGTTTCCAGCTCAAAGATTAGTTAGCACAGCTCCATGCCATCCACTCCTCTATTCTGAGACCATTGTACCTGTCGCTATGTCCCACCCTAGTCTCTAGATTTTTCCTCTTCTCATTCCTCGACATCTCCTCCCTTGCTCCCTAAATACGCAGTCAGTAGCAGGACAATTTATATTTACAAACATTAAACCATATTCTGACTACATGTGATAACCACTCTGCATAAACACAAAGCTGTTCTATTATATATCTTTGTAATTTCCCCATTAATCCACCTCCTTCCTACCCAAAAACTCCCCAAGCCAAACCAAACACTCAGTTATACCTCCGCTAGCTGGGCTAACAAAATAAAACAATTTCAGTGGTTATAGACCAAGCCATTTTGGAGATAGCTGTCAAAAAGACGATGTTTCAAAAGTGAACATCAGGTAAATATTCAAAATATCCTACCACTACAATGCTTTTTCTGATTACCGAACTTCTTAGAAAATGTCTACCCTCGGATGAAGCATGGCATGACAAATTTCAGGAAGATTTGTTAATTTGGGATTGGGGATGAGAGTAACTAAGGGAGTGGGACTGAACACTGGCCTCATAATCAGAAGCTACATTCAGTCTCAATTATGAACCGGTTAGTGCTGCCTTAAAATACCCAATTGCCTTACTTTAATCATGGAAAATATGCTTGGTTGGTTGCTTTGGAAAATACATTAATTTCTGAGACTTTACAGTTGCAGTGCTCATTACCATCAAGCAGCACAATGGATATATGAAGGAGACATATTTAGTGAAGTGTTCAGCTTCCAGGAGAGCTGAAGTCTTAAATCCAAGAGAAAAAAAACCATTTGAGAAAGTCATAATTAAAAATTTCAGTGCCATAATACATGTTTCTTGTCTAAACCATGTATCCTGTGTGTGCTTAACAGTATCTCACGGAGTTCAGAACAAGTGATTGTTTGGGGAAGAGGGGGACCATCCATCCACATATACAAAACCAAACGATTCTCATAGCTTCCTCTTCCATGTAAAGCTGTTCCCAAACAGATCATTTAACTGATGTGCATTTCGGCAAATATCTTCCTTTGGAACCACTTCAAACAAAGCAAATTCCACAAGAGACAAAGCTTCTATCTAATACACTGCAGTGATATGACCTCTTGACCGCAACTTTTCTGTATGTGCATCACAAAAGGCTCTTGACAACTGTCATTTCCAGAGATTAATAAAAACATTTTTCTAAAAACCCTATAATATTGTTTGAGCAGAAATAGGGGAAGCCAGATACAACCTGGTTCAGTATTTCAATACATTTTAACCCCTGCTCTCCCGGGCTAGATATCTTACTTTTTGACCTATTCATTTTAAACACCAGAAAATTCTTACAGCTGATAACAGCTATACTAAATTCACTTCTTTCTTAAACTGCCTCCAAGCAGAGCCTTAGATTTTATTTGAAGATTAAATCTTCTATACCACAAATCTGACAGAATCAGAAAGCTTGCTAAAACCATCTAAACTTTTAAAGGCTTCAATATACTGTGAGAGCATTGGTGCCAGGCATCAGTAACCAAAGATCTTTTTCCAGGAGTCACACAAACCTAACATACTGTTTGTTTGTAAAATTCCTATGAACAAAACATTAAAAAACAATTAATCATCCTATCACTGCGTAATTACTCCAAGACTTACAGAAGTTTTTCTCTCTTCCCGTCTCCCCTCCTCTCCCACACAATACACAATATTTCAGGTACAGGGTAAAATCTTAGCCTCACTGAAGTCAATAGGAGTTTTCCCCTGGACTTCAATGGGGCCAAGATTTCAACCACAAAACATAAAAATATTAGAATCATAGCCTATCAAGAGAAATAGCTATGCGCTCAAGAGAGCATGGTAACAAGGTCTTAATTTCTTTGTTATTTTTGCTTTTATGTTAGAATTTATCCGCTTCACCTCTCTGGTAGAAAAGCGAGTACAAAGCTCCAGCTAGAGCAATGCAGAAGGGGTGTGTGTTGACTCTCTGGCATCATTCTTACCCTCACTCTGCCCACTCTTCTGATCTTCAGTGGATACTTTGTAGGGCTCTAATTCCCCAGGTGTGGAAAAGAGTAGGTTAGAGAAGACGAGGAATAGGGATCAAAGGACAACCAATCTGTGCAGTATTGTCTTGTCTCAACCCTGCGGGAGTTCTTTGTCCAATTAATGCTGACTGGACCATCATTAATGTAGAGGGGTTCCCCTCTCTATTCTGAAATAGATGTTTTGGACCATGATATTTAAGTTATTTCTGTAATACAGAGAGGTTGGCTTGTATTTTTATTGAAACCCTACCTTTTTTAGTGGTTAGAATAATTGAGAATCATAGGGTTTGTCTACACAGCCTGTGGCAGTGAGCCTCCAGACTGGACTGACAGACTTGGGCTTGTAGGGCTGGCACTAGTGCTCTAAAAATAGCTGTGTAGACAGTGCTCTGAAGTTGTGGCTTGGGCTGGAGCTCAGGTTCTGAAGCCCATCCCCCGACTCTAGGCTTCAGAGCCTGACCTCCAGCCCAAGCCGCAACTTCAAAACGCTATCTACATTTTTAGATTCAGGCATGCACTAGAACTCTATCAACCCAGGCTGGGAGGCTCATTGCCACAGGGCATGTACACATACCCATAGAGTTTAAGGCTAGAAGAGACCATCAGATCATCTAGTCTGACCTCCTGAATATTACAGGACACCACCACCCAGCACCCACATGCTAAACCCAACAACCAAAATCCAAGTATTACAGCCTATAGGAGACTAGACTAGTTTATGCTACAGGCAGAGAAGAGAGGGGTCTGAGGTGCACCAATGAAAGAAGCCCCTGAAACGGAAGGGAAATAATTCAATGAGCTATATCCAGATAACCCTGGCAAGATTACAATGGACGAGAAGCTTTGCAACAGTGTGCCCTTGTTGCAAAGAAGGCTAACAGCATTTTGGGCTGTATAAGTAGGAGCATTGCCAGCAGATCGAGGGACGTGATCATTCTCCTCTATTCAACATTGGTGAGGCCTCATCTGGAGTACTGTGTTCAGTTTTGGGCCCCACACTACAAGAAGGATGTGGAAAAATTGGAAAGAGTCCAGCGGAAGGCAACAAAAACGATTAGGGGCCTGAAGCACATGACTTATGAAGAGAGGCTGAGGGAACTGCAGAAGAGAAGAATGAGAAGGGATTTGATAGCTGGTTTCAACTACCTTAAAGGGGGTTCCAAAGAGGATGGATCTAGACTGTTCTCAGTGGTATCAAGATGACAGAATAAGGAGTAATGGTCTCAAGTTGCAGTGGGGGAGGTTTAGGTTGGATATTAGGAAAAACCTTTTCACTAGAAGGGTGATGAAGCACTGGAATGGGTTACCTAAGGAGGTGGTGGAATCTCCTTCCTTAGAGTTTTTTAAGCTCAGGCTTGACAAAGCCCTGGCTGGGATGATTTAGTTGGGGATTGGTCCTGCTTTGAGCAGGGGGTTGGACTAGATGACCTCCTGAGGTCCCTTCCAACCCTGAGATTCTATGATTCTACGAATGTTTAAGACAAATTTTGTAAATGAGTTCCAATAGTTCATGGATTAGGGACCCAATCTTATGGGGCTCCAGGGGCTTCTGTATAGATTATTTAGGTTAATCTTTCTATCTACCCAATGGGACTCAGTTAACATGCTTGTTAACAGCAAAAAAATTTCAAATAAAGAAATATGTAGAGGTGAGAAATAACAGACCTCAACCCTATTGTCCCTCTGCAAATTTGTGTACATAGAGTCAATCCCTTACCTGTCTCTAAAAGTGCAAAGTTTCAAATAGTTCAATGAATAGACGATTGTTGAGGGCAGAACAGATCTGGACAAGGAGAAGAAGTCTGGAGAGAAATGTGAGAAGGGAGGGACAGGCAGTAGAAACAAAAGTGAAACTGTTTGAGCAGCATATTCCAGAAGTCTTGAGGTCTTTCTGAGTGTAGCCTTCATTGATTTGAGATCTATCATGCCATTCTCTCACTAGAAGGGAAAACCTACAATGGCAGCAGGCCGTAAGAGAGTTTGGGTCTCATCTAGCTTTGAAGAATATGTATTAAGGTTATAATAACCAACAAGAATGGACTTTTATGTAGAAATCCATGCTTAAATCAAGTCTTCCTGACCAGTGATTTAAATCATGATTTAAATCAATTTGATTTAAATCAAATACACCCTAGTTAGACCTTGAGCATGTGAGCAAGAACCAGCCAGCCAAGCCCCTGACAGAATGCTCGGTGCCACCTCAGTGCAATAGCTCATACCGTCCTGAGTCCCATCTCCAGCTGTGGCCATATCTGAGGTTTCAGAGAAAGGAGATTAAAAAATCACTGGAAAGAAAACAATCTCTTCCCGACCACTGTAAGTAGCCAGCTGAAGACCTGAAGCATAAATTGTTTAGGAATATAAACTGGAAGTGAGCCCTGGGGCTACTGAGCCCTGCCTCTTACCATCACAAGCCTCCTTGGGAGGCTGTTCCAGAACCTCACCCCTCTAATAGTTAGAAACCATCTTCTAATTTCCAGCCTGAATTTGTTCATGCTCTATTCAGTTATTCAGCTGAGTCTCAGAACTGTAAAGTATCACTTGCCTACACCAAAACAGCAGAGGGCAAAAATAAACTGAGCTTTTCAATTCTCCATGAGGAGAATTCTACAAACATTTATAAATATGCATTTAACTAGTATCTGTTCTAGTCTATTGGCTACATAATGCAAGGCTTTGTTTTTAAAACTGCCTAAACAAATATTTAGCTGAGCTGGTCCAATCTATGGGGTATACAGTACACACTGAAGAAGGGAAAAAAACAGCCAATGATATGTTTATTGTAATGTATTTTGTAAATAATGTACTTTTTAAAACCTGGTGACATATTTATCTGAAATACCTTAATAGTTCTGAAAAGAGTTATTCCAATCTCCTGGGTAAATGCCAGCATTTTATATTTTTCTAACAAAACACTCATCCAGACAGAGCAGGGTGGATTGATCTAAATCACAGATTTTAATCATGATTTAAATCAGCAAGCAGGAAACCTTGACTTAAAAAAATTATTTTCATCTTATTTTGCATTTGTACTTTTCAGTTATTTCCCTAAACAAAGGATCATTTGCATTGGTTAGTATAACAACTTGCACATGATGAATTGTGAATTTACACTAAATTTGATTCTTTTTGCTATCCACATTTATTTAAGCAATTATATACCTTAACATGCATTTATTCAGATTCCTAATTTTAACATTTTTAAATTATGTTAGAAAATGGTGATGACATATTTCTTATTAATTAGATGATTTCTTTTACTCAGGATTTGTGTCAAGCTCCATTGGGAAGGAAATAGGAATTCAATTAAAAATGTATAAAACCAGCATTTTAAAATTGTTTTATTAATTAAATTAAACTATTTTAAATGTGCTTGATATGTACCAAAAAAGTAAGTTTCTCAAAAGTAACTGGTTTATTAAATAAAGGAAGTATTACTGGACTTAGTGAATTGACAGATTGTTTCTGGTTACCAGGGGCCAGATTTTCAAAGGAATTTAGTTGCTTAAAGATGCGGATAGGTGCCAAGTGGGATTGTCCCAGACAGGAAGAAAGAAAGACAAGATGCAAGGGATGTGGTTTGATTAGGCTGCAACTTTATTAACTTAACTCATACGGGAACTATCCAACAATAACTCCTATAGTGTAGGTCACCATTTCTTCCTAATCACTTGCACTTGACGGAGAGCTGCCATCAGCCCCCACCCCTCCATAGCTTGTCCTCAACCTGTTGCTGTGACTCCATCTCCCATATGAGGGCTAAGGGGCTGGGGAAAGAGGGTTCTCTCCTTGCTGCACCAGACATTAGACTCCCCAACCATGTTCCAGAGCTTCTTCAGGGGATGCCTTCCCCACAATCCACTTCCCATTCTTGTTTATGGGTCCTTTATGGAATGACTATTTGCACCGGACAGCTCCCAAAATGTAACAATCTGACCCATAACTCCTGATTTACCCCACTGCGTGGAAGGTGAAATAATCCAATCCTGACCCAGCCCATCTGGCAGTGAGGGAATATTTCGTTTCTAGTACCAAAAAAGGCAACTAGCATGATGTCCCCAGCAGACCAAAAGCAAAACCAAAAGCAAGCAAACAAACAAAAAAGCCTGGCTTTATGCTAATCCCAGGGGTGAGAGGTTCTAATCTGGTATCTTGTCTGGCAAAAGGTCTGGCATTTTGTCTGTCTTTCTTCCTGTCTGGGACAATCTGGTGTGAGAGGGGACTCAGGCTGGAGGCTTAGTGTGATGGGGTATACACATCCCACATTGGGTAACAAGGGGTTAAGGAACTACTCTGGGCCCAGTCAGCCTTGCCCTGCCACACCAGTAGAAAATGCACCAACTAGAGGAGGAGTTAAAGGGCAGGAGAACAGCTCATTTGGTGGCAGACCAGGAAAGTGAGCAGACCTGCAACCTTCAGCAGAGGAGAGTGGAGGGAAGACAGAATGTCTCCCTAAACTGCCCAAAGGTTCCTCTCTGAGGGAAGGGAAGGCTGCAGATACAGCCTAAGAGGGAAGCATTCACCTCTCCCCCTCATATAAACTCTGGATTTGGTTAATCCACCCTTTTTTGTTTGGACTCCCGCAATGGGGGAAAGCCCTAGGACTGAGCTGGCCCAGGAGGGTGGGCCATACTGCAGGAGGAGGCAGTTGCTGCCCAAGAGAGAGAAAGAGTCACTTTGCTACACGCAGCCACCAGAAGGAGCCTCATGGTGAGCAGACAACCCTCATGCTGCCTTAACCCAGATGGCAACCTTGGGAAAATCATGGCAGGGGGGAGATAGGAAGTGGCCTAGGGACGGCAGCCGTAAGCATCCCCTGGCTGTCAGATCACTGATAGCCCTCAAAGGGCCCAGGAATGGGAGGACCCCAACTTCTCTACCAACAACACCCTGGCACATCACGGGCCTAAGTCCTGACCACTAGGTGGTGCTCTCCTACCAAGTACCCCGGCCGAGGACTCTTATATGCCCACCCCCAAGTGAGCAAAGGCTTACCTGAGGCCCACTAGCCTGCCCTGCAGCTCACCTGATGCCGTCTTCTGCTTCCTGGTCAGTGACCTCCCAACTCTTGAGGAAGGATGAACCCTTTAAGGATCCACTACCCTTTCTTACAGCCGGTCCAGAACAAGCCCCCTTGTCTTGCGATTACGGTGGCTGCATTTTCAAAAGCACCTAAGCAGGTTCTCGCACTGAAATCACAATCAATAGGAGTTAGCATCTAACCTGCGTAGGCATTTTTGAAAATCCCACCAGGAACCTATCTGTACCTTTAGGTACCTAAATACCTTCTAAGATCTGGTGCCAATTTATTAGACCTTTTAGTAGAATTAATCATCTTCCACCTGTTTTTTATTAATAGGGCTTATCTTCAGTGCAATGTTAGCGCAAGTAATCTACAGGCTAATTATCTCCTCTTAGTCTAGCTCGAGTGAGAGTGTTCACACTGCAAAACAATACTTAAGCTGCCGAGAGTGACTGCATTAGCAACACAGAGTAGCATCCCCAACTGCATTACTAGCTCCAGCATCTGCAGCACTTGAGCTTTAACCCATATCCCCTGATGGACCCGCTAGCTGGAGTTTAAAGCACCACTTAACTCTAGCTAGAGAATGTTGTGTGTCAGCAAGATCAGGCTAGGAGCAAGAGTCAAGTTATACCTCGTGCTAACATTACAGTGAGGCAAGCCCATCGATGGGAAGAGGAAAACAAGCTTTCCTGCTTTTTCAGTTCCCAGAAGGTTTCTCAACTTTCAATGAACTAATCCAAATGAAGAAAAATATTCTCTCTGCACCTACTACTTAAATTGAAACCTAAAGCAATTAAAGCAAAAGCTTTTCTGCACAACAAAAATAAAAAGTACTTACATTTGGGAAACATAAAAAGATTGAAAATAAAAGAGATATTTAATGCAGCAAGTTTTGGCCGTAACACAGATTGTCAAACTTTTAAACAGCTTTATTTTTAAAAAGAAAACAAAATTTAATTTAAATAAAAAATCTCATTTAAATAAAACATTCAGATATTTTGATTTTTTTTAAAAAAACTTTGATTCGTATCCACCCTGCAATAAAACGTAAATACAACCTCTTCCCTCCCTGCCACACACACACATTTAAGTAATCTTAAAGCAGGAACACTTCAGTAAATTATAACAGAGTAAACTTTACATTGCTTTGAAAATTTACCTCTAAAGTTTCTTACTTATTGCAGTCTTGCAGTCCTTAATGGGACTACTCACATGAGTAAGGGACAGAGGATGAGGCACTTACCACTGTTGTTCTTCGAGATGTGTTGCTCATGTCCATTCTAATAGGTGTGTGCGCATGCATGATCGTCGGAAGGTTTTAACTTAGTAGTACCCATTGGGTCGGCTATGGAGTGGTGCCTTCATGTGGTGTATATAGGCCCCTGCAACCTGCTGCCTGTTCAGTTCCTTCTTGCCAGAATACTCCGACAGAGGGGAGGCGGGCAAGATTTGGAATGGACACGAGCAACACATCTCAAAGAACAACAGTTACGAGATGGTGAGTAACCGTTTTTCCTTCTTCGAGTGCTTGCTCATGTCCATTCCAATAGGTGACTGCCACGCAGTTTCCATGGAGGCGGGGTCAGAGTTCACCAAGTTGCTGACTGAATTATTGCCCTGTTGAAGGCTGCATCGTCTCTCGCTTGTTGAGTGATGGCATAGTGCGATGTGAAGGTGTGGACGGAAGACCACATTGCTGCCTTGCGTATGTCCTGAATACGGACTTGCGCGAGGAATGTGGCGGAAGAAGCCTGCGCTCTTGTGGAGTGTGCCATCAATGCTGGGGCTGGAATCTTAGCCAGGTCGTAGCACATTCTGATGCAGGACGTGATCCACGACAAAATGTGCAGAGATGAGATGGGAAGCCCTTTCATCCTTTTGGTGATTGCAAGAAAGAGCAGTAGTGACTTATGAAATGGCTTTGTGCGTTCAATGTTCAAAGGCTGGGGCGTGCCTGATATCCAGAGAATGGAGTACTCACTCTATGTTGCTGGAATGGGGTTTAGGAAAGAATACCAGTAGAAATATGTCCTGGTTTACATGGAAGTGTGAGACTACCTTAGGTAAGAATGCTGGGTGAGGGTGTAGTTGCACTTTGTCTTTATAAAAAAAACATGTAGGGGGGCTCGGAAGACAGCGCTCTGAGTTCAGAGACCCTTCTGGCTGAGGTTATGGCCACCAGAAAAGCCACCTTCCAGGACAGGTAGGCTAGAGAGCAGGTTGCCTGGGCTCGAAGGGGGGCCTCATAAGTTTGGAGAGAACCAGGTTGAGATCCTACTGGGGAACAGGCTGCCACACCTGCGGATAAAGCCTGTCCAAGCCTTTGAGAAACTGACCAACCATGGGATTTCCAAAGACCGACCTACCCGCCACACCTGGGTGGAAGGCCAGGTGCACCTTAATACATGGTATAGCCAACCCCTGTTGCTTCAGGTACAGAAGGTAGCCACCTGCTGAAGGACTCAAGAATCGGGGGTGGGAGGGTAACCAGTCTGTCCAGAGGGTCCCGGCTCGGTCTGTATACTTTCACCAACCAAGCCTGGAATGGGCAAAGGCGCAATTTGGCATGTTGTACTACATACATGCAGGCAGCCATATGTCCCAGAAGCTTCATGCAGTTTCTGGCCATAGTTCTTGGAAACCGGCGGAGGCTCTCAAAGATGCCCCAGATGCTTTGGAACCGGGACTCGGGCAGGGAAGCTCTGGCTTGAGTGGAGTCCAGGAGAGACCCAATAAATTCTATTTGTTTGGGTTGGGGCTAGGGTAGACTTGGGCACGTTCAGAATGAGCCCCAGCCTGCTGAAAGTGGCGCATGATAATGCCACATGCGTTTGCAATTGCACCTGCACTCAAGAATTGACCTTGATGAACCAGTCGTCCAGGTGTGCAGACCTGTACCCGGGTTTGCGAAGGAAGGCTGCCACAACTGCCATGCACTTTGTGAACACACAAGGGGCCGCTGAAAGCCCGAATGGACAAAAGCAGTTTAGAGGGAGGTTCTAGCCGCCACTCTGCCCTCCTCCAGGCAAATTCCTGTCATGACTCTGTCGGAAGCAGTTCCTGAAACTTGGAGAGGGCATTCCAAGAATTGTATGCGTAATGGCTAAGTACCGCCTGCTGGTTGGAAATTCGAAGCTGGAGCTCCCCAGTCGAGTATACCTTTCAACCGAAGAGGTCCAGCTTCTTGGCATCCTTATTTTTAGGGGGGGGGCCCAGTTGCCCCAGCCGGTCCCTGTGGTTTGCTGCATCCACCACCAAGGTCCCTGGTTGGGGCTGGGTGAAGAGGTACTCCTACCCGTTTTGTGGGATGAAGTAACACCTCTCTACACCCCTGGCTGCAGGTGGTATAGTGGCCGGAGTCTGCCAGAGCACCTTTGTGGTGTTTGGAGCTTTTATAAGTGACTGGAGGGACACTCCAGGGTGAGTATGTCAACTATTGGATCCGAGTCCTCCACAACCTCCTCAGTTTGCATATTGAGGTTCTGGGCCACCCTCCTAAGGAGGTCCTGGTGGGATTTCATGTCCATTGGCGGGAGGGACCTAGTAGTCCCTGCTACTGCCTCGTCCGGCGAGAAAGAAGATGAGGCTCGAGGTGGGACAGGGTCAGGTGACATGTTCAGGGACATCCATCGCTGCTGCGACCGGTGGTGTGGGAGCCATAGCCGTTGGTGGCTCTGACAATGCACCTGATCTGGGAGGCTTCGGGTCTGAACCGCGTCGTGGGTCCTCGAGAGCCCTGGAAGTCTCAGGGGCGATTGACATCGTGTGTGTGGGGAGGAAGGCACAGGCAACAGAAACTACTGATGCCACCCTGGAACTATGCCCTTGGGCCAAGGTGTCCAAATAGACCATTGTACTGGGTCCTGCCACTGGGGTGGCTAGGACAGCATCAGTACCGAGGTGTCCTCTGCTGTATGATGCCGAGACCGGTGCCAGAATCTTGAGCAGAACCAGCTGTGTCGGGACACAAATGACTTTGCCTCTCACTCAGAGGAATAGTCCAAGCCTGACCAGGGAGGGGCAGACCCCGACGGTGCCACGGAGTGGTACTGAGATGATGGAGAATGGCGCCACATCATGGTGGGTTTGCCCCGGTGCCAGATTGGTGATGCCGCCATCGGTGATGCCATCTGTGACACTGATGGTGCCGCCATCGGTGCCCAAAGTGGTGCAGCATGTGTACTGGGCATCGGCGCTGCTTGATGAGCCGGGGCTTGCGCCATATGCACCTGAACCAGTGCCATCATGGCAATCAAGTTCTGCGTGGCCTCTAAAGTGTCTGGTGTGGAGAGAAGGTCCAGGTCCTCCTCCAACACCTCCCAAACCAGGGAGTCCACCAACACCAGACTCGACGGACCTCCCCTCGAGGCCGGAGTCAAAAGGTATCGGGACTGGTGTCCCAGCATTGGATGCACCACAATGGTGTCCTGTTTGCTCTTCTCGGCAGGGGAACGGCCCCTCTCCATCTTTTTCTCCTTATGCAACACCGGGGATTGTGATTGGTGGCGCACTGATGAGCCAGCCTTCTGCAAGTCCTTCCTCGGCCCCAGGTGTCCCATACCGAGGCCAGTGCGCTGTGCACCAAGGCTGCCAGTGCCACCTCTTGTGCTGGCTGAGGCCGGAGAGCAGACTCCATTAAAAGGAGTTTCAGCCAATAATCTCTCTCCCTTTTGGTTCTGGGCATAAAGCCTCTGCAAATACTTCACTTGTCCGGCAAATGTCCCTCTCCCAGGCCCTTCAGACAAGTGGCATGCGGATCCCCTCTGGGAACAGGCTTACCACACCTATCATACGGCTTGAACCCCTGGGGCTGTGGCACACCCCGGCAACAAGGAAAAACTAAATGGGGGGGACTCCAACTGAAACTTACTAACTACTTTAATAACGATTAACAACTATGTACAGGAAAAACCACTGGGAAAGCATTTGCTAAAGCAAGAGACAAGTTGCTCCAACGACCGTCACTGAGGAGGCAGCGGGTCGGCAGGAGCCTATATATACTGCCATGAAGGCACCACTCCAGGGAGCTCCACAGGTGACCCGATGGGTACCGCTAGGGTAAAACCTTCCGATGATCGTGCACGTGACACGCGCATACGCGTATGGAATGGACATGAGCAATCACTCAAAGAAGAACTGTAAGAAATTAGTTGTACCTCTTGAGATGGAGGGGCAACAATAATATATCTGAAACAGAGGGTTTACCTTAACTTTGAGAATCATGCTTTTTTGCTATTATAAAACCAGATCCTTAGTGGATTTTTTTTTCAAATAGATACAAAGATTTTTACTACATTTCTCACTCATGTTAAGGTCCCAATTCAGCAAAGCACTTAAGCACATGCTTATCTTGAAGCACATGAGCTTTCCAAACTTCATTTGCCAAGCCACTTAAGCATATATTTAAGCCTCATTAAAATCATGCAACTTTCGCCCCGTAAGTGTCACTATTTTAAACATATAATAGTGAGATGATATTGTTGCTGTTGTGTATCTCCCAGTATTTCCATTGTAAAGACAACTTTATAAATCAGTTATTAAATTAATGCTTAACTTAAACGTGCCTGATAAAATCCAATCTTAGGGACATATGTCTATTTACCAAATGTAAAATAAATAAATGTTGTCATCATTTATGATGTATTTATAGCACTTCTATATTTAAACTTCTCTTTTCAATTTGATTTTGCAGGATGCTACTCCATAACTTAAGCTCTTAAAATACAAATGCCAGAGATATTCAGGTTTAAGAGGAGCAGTTGCTCATGCCTTTTTACACAAATAAGTGCTAAACTTAATATAAGGTAACTTTGTTCAGAGTGGCTATGTTGTAAACTATGGAGAACATTTGACTGAGAACACATCACATATTGTAATCTGTGGAATTGATAAAACTTGGCATTCTTTATCATTCATTTTCACATTCACCTAAAGCATGAAGAACTATATAAAAGATGCTTCAGAATCTATATTTTATGTTGTTAATGTTGACTCACTAGGATTTAAATATTAACAGATTCTAGGTGAGGCCACATAACTAAATTAGAACAAGCACAAGATCATTCTCACGCCCACATGCTTACTCTCTTCTCTCTTCTTATTCATTCAGTTTACAAGTATGAGAGGGAAAGCAGGCATGTTAGCTCAACGGGCATACTGACAAATCCTTTTGCAGAAAGTAATTGACTAGGGAAGTGAAAATTCAAATCTTGGTAGCAGAGAACTACAGGACAAAAAGTTAACATTTCTTAAATAAATAAAGGAAAAATATAGAAGACTTTCTAGAGCATGTAAACAACCATGAATGTCAGACTTTTACTCTAACTGAATACTTTTCGAGTTAAATTCATCCTTTCTATTTAGATATCTAACTTTCATATGTACACTTTCTAAAACACATTTAAGAAACATTAAAACATCAAGAACAAGGGAATTTTGAATGTAGGCCCAACTCCATTCTTAAGTCACTAGTTTGTGTGTAGAATTTTTCAACACATACAGTGTGAGACATAACACAATTGTAGGGATCCTTGCAACACCTGGGTGGAATAAATGAATACATCAACCTTACCATTCCCTTGGTTCTTGACTTAAGGTAGAATGTCAGTGTTTCTAAACACATTTTGTAGATTACATTTCATTGTGCACCTTATGGGTTTGTTATTTCTTTCCTAAAAGGATTATTCATACGTCAGGGCACAAAAAATGACCTCTTACTATTGCAAAAGGGGCTGTAGAAATTATACTCCTGATTTCAAATGGGAGTCCCAGATCCTAAACCTACACTTCTCCTATATCTGCAGGGACCTTGTGAGATCCACTAAAGGAAGGAGATTGTTCATACCCATGATTTGGGGTTGTGGAATATAACATTCAGCAGTCTGGACCAATAAGCTTCTCTTTGCTGTTTGAACTTGCTAGGCAGAGTGATTAACCACTTTTAAATTTCCAAACTTCTCTCTCCATCTTGCTGCACTCGTTCTGCAGAGTCAAAATTTTTGCTTTTCTTCCACTGTATTGAATGGGAACCTAAACTACCAACGGGTCAGAGTTTTTCCCCCATGTTTATTATGAATCTCAGACAGAATTGAATTCTCTTGGGCCACTGTATCTCAGGTGGCTGACTGTGACAGCCTCTTCACCAGGCAGAAATCCTCAAGGCAGATATTCACTAAGTGCTTGTCTACACTTAAAATGCTACAGAGGCACAGCTGCGCTGCTGTAGCACTTCAGTACAGATACTACCTTTGCCTACAGGAAGGGTTCTCCTGTTGGCATAGATAATCCACCTCCCCAAGAGGTGGTAGCTAAGTTGATGGGAGAATTTTTGCATCGACCTAGTGCTGTTTATATCGGGACTTAGTTCACTTAACCATGCCACTCACTCTTTAGAAAATTAGGTCAGCATAACTACTTCACTAGTGAAGACCAGGCCTAAGATCTTGCTTTCACTGAGGGCTGCTGATCCCTCCAGTAAGATTTTTTTTTAATATCTTAGTGCTGAAGCAAGACCAAAAGTGATGAAGGACTATGGGAAATATCTTGTCTGAAATCAAAACAGATATTTCCAATAGAAGAATCAGTATGTGAAGGTACATGTCTTTTAGCTTTATTGACATGAGAAATTTGCTCCACTTAATGCTAGCTGGGATTCCATCTTATTATTTTATCCAGTTTTGTACTGGATAAAATTATTCAACTGTTTGAGGTCTAGGACTGGATGGTTCCCCTACATCTTTAGATGATGGCAAAAGAGAGAGAATATGTTTCATTTCCTAGCCTCTCCTGAGTGACTGGACATATATGCATCCAAGACCAGTACATGATGTATGGCAGGGGTCGGCAACCTTTCAGAAGTGGTGTGCCGAGTCTCCATTTATTCACTCAGATTTAAGGTTTCGCGTGCCAGTAATACATTTTAACATTTTTAGAAGGTCTCTTTCTATAAGTCTATAATATATAACTAAACTATTGTTTTCTGTAAAGTAAATAAGGTTTTTAAAATGTTTAAGAAGCTTCATTTAAAATTAAATTAAAATGCAGAGCCCCCCCCGGACCGGTGGCCAGGACCCGGGCAGTGTGAGTGCCACTGAAAACCAGCTCGCGTGCCGCCTTCAGCACAAGTGCCACAGGTTGCCTACCCCTGATGTATGGTTTCTGTTATCCTCTGGTTTTTGTTTTGTTTTGTTGGGTTTGGTTTGGTGGGGTGAAGTGAAGGAAGCATAGAAGGGATGCAGCAAAGTGTCTGAGGAAGAAAAGGAATCTCTGTGTCATTTTTCATCATGGCAAAGAACTACCAGTCTGAAGTGATTTTCATCCCTCGCACACATGAGTTTCAGCGTCCTAGAGGAATTTCCAGGTGGAGGAAAATACTGGCGCACAAGCAAAATCCATCGTGCAGACTTGTGTAGCTTGTGCATATTGATATCCAACTCCAGTAACCCTGAAGTTGACTTTTGGGGAAGAGGAAGGCCCTATCCTTATCCTTATAGGATTTAGCTGAGGTGATTCTGGGTTTGGGGGCTTACTTGCAAGGAACAATATTTTAGGATTGTTTTTCATGGCCATATCTTCCCAGAAAGGATAGGCCATAATGGAGCATAGTTCCAAAGTCACCAATCCATGGATTTAGTCAGAGGAAATATGAATTACACAATGATGTCTGCCATCACCAGGGCCGGCTCCAGAGCCCAGCGGGGCAAGCACCCGCCTGGGGCGGCCCTTTCCCGGGGGGGCGGCAGGCTGGGCCGGCGGACCTGCTGCAGTCATGCCTGCAAGAGGTCCACCGGAGCCCCGGGAGCAGCGGACCTGCCGCAGGCATGACTGCGGAGGGGGCGCTCGGCCGGCGGCTCCAGTGGACCTCCCGCAGGCATGACTGCGGACGGTTCGCTGGTCCCGCGGCTCGGCTGGACCTCCCGCAGGCATGACTGCGGCAGCTCAACCGGAGCCGCCGGACCAGCGAACCGCCCGCAGCTGCGGGAGGTCCAGCCGAGCCGCGCGACCAGCGGACCCTCCGCAGTAATGCCCGCGGGAGGTCCGCTGCTCCCGCGGCTCGGGGGCACCTCCCGGGCATGACTGCTTGGGGCGGCCAAATTTGTAGAGCCGCCCCTGGCCATCACAGCCAGTCTATTAATCCAGTCTCCAGCAGCAGTTCATACACAATAGTTAACAATGAGAAGAAATCTAGCTGCTACTAGGGCAAGGGGCATTGGGTTTACAGGTGCCTGCTAAAGTCTTCAATCCATAGGAAAGAAGTGTGGAAGACATAGGCAGCGGTGGAGAACCTACTAAGACCTTTAAGTTCCACTCATTCGGTTTTTCACGGAGAGAAACCACTTTTCTGTCCTCAGAGTCCAAAATGGAATCACTAGCCTTTAGATGAATGGAGGATCTTCTAAACTTCTTTTTTTTAAGCAAACTATTTGAAGTAAGCAGCAACAAGAGAACACATGGCTAATCCTCGAACCTCCCCGGACTCCCAGCCTCACATAGCTTGGGTTAAATACATGGAGATAATTATTAATATATTCCGATTTATAACTCTAGCCCAGTTTAGGCACTATTATTATTACTTATATTACAATATCGCCTAGAGTCTCCAATCAGGAATCAGGGCCCTATTTCATTAGTCACTGTGAACATATATAATAAAACACACACCCTGTCTCACAGACCTCACAATCTTAATGAGACCCCACAGGTGGATAATACAGGCACACGTACACTATAAAGACAACTATAAACTTACAAAAGAAATCAATAACTTTTCCCAGCAAGTTTCTCAGAGCAATTTCTATCCCCGTTATTCCAACCATCAGTGCACCACTTTTGAGGTAGCCTAGGAAAAAAGCCAGGCTTTGCAGCATTTCCTGACTGTCAAAACTCTTGGGCGCTATTGCACCAAGGGAGAAAGTAATTTCCACACTTTCCACATCAGACCCCTCATCAAAAATGAGGTACTGCCAATCAAAACCTGGTCCAGTCCCACTCTCAGGATGGATACAAGTCTGTTGTGAGGGGATCCAACCACTGAATAGGAGGTGTTGCTAAGCTTCCTGGGTCATGACTGATCACTGATCTGTTGCTTTGGGGTCACTCAGGCATGCTCCACAGCACACCCTATGTCTACAGTGGGACCCTGCAGTCTGGCCACCTGCACCCTAGAATCAATGCCTCAGCCCTCCCGACCCTTAGTTGCATAGACATGTTTCCCCCCCAGTCCATTTGGATGTCAGAGCTCTGTTTTATCCCCTATATTTACTCTTCAGGGACCACGTGGTAGTAAAGTTAGGAGACACCGGCTAGCAATGTAATTTCTAAAACATACACATTTTACTCTTTAAAAGCACAAAACAGTTACAGATCAGTGAAAACCAACGAGCTCCTGAACACAATCCACTCTTCATGTGATCTTAGCCCTTTTTGTGAGGCCCCTGGGTTTGGTCCATGTCCTTAGGAGAGGCAAAATCCTCCATTTCTCCTTCAGGGCCTACTGTTTCTGCCAATGGAATGGCTCCCTAGCACACAGAGCTCCGCTGCTTTTTTAAAAACACACTTTCTGACATGTTGCCAGACTCTCATACACCTCCCCTCAAACCATGCAGAGTTATTGCAAACCTCTAACCGGCAGCCCAGTACAATCTGATTGTTCACAAGAAAGGGTCCACTAGCTAAGAGTCATTAAAAAAAGTTAATGTCCTCTGATTGTCCTCCGAGTGGCTCCCTCTGCAATAGCTCTCCATGCCCCTTCCTAGACAGAGCAGATGTCAGTCGTTCATCACAATCCGTTTGTCCATATACAGATCTAAACTGGAATACCAAATGGTTGGCAGAGTTTGGTACAGCACATAAACTAGATGACATCACTGTATAGAGGTCTACCCCAATCTGTCACACTGCCAACCCCTCATGTTTAAACAAAGGAGCTGCTAATTCAAAACTGCCAAACTAAATTGTTGTGGTATCACACAAAAAAAACTGATAGGGTGAAAACCATTTGAGGCTTATAGGTCAAATGATCCTCTGCAATTGCACCTAGAGTGAAATTAGAAACCACCAGACTATGCACTCCCTTCGCACAAACAGTCATAATGGAGTATGCCACTTTCTGCATTTGGTGCTTGATCCTATACAGTGATAACCAATATGGCTGTGACCTAATAAAACATTTAATCATGTGCTTTAATTTATGCACATGAATAGTCTCGTTAATTAAAAGTAAGCACTTGCTTAAGTGCTTTATTGAATCACAGTCAGAATACTTAGCACCTTGCAGGATTGAGTGCTAGATGAAGTTTCAAAATGATTTTAAATTGTAGCCCCATCTAGAACCATTGGCATATTTCAGCCTCAAGGAGACAAAGACACGGTTAACTTTAGTCAAGTCTTCATCTGAAAGTGAAGCTTACAACCTTCTCACCTTCAGTTTAAAGAAAGGGCAAAACTAATCACCTTCCAGTCTTCTAGTACTCTGGCCTGATAGCAGAGGAAACAATGAATATCTATGGCTAGAATTGTCATAGGCACATAGATTTTAAGGCAAGGGACTATTCTGATAATTGAGTCTGATATCCTGCATAACAGAGGCCACAGAAACTCACCCAGTAATTATATAGGAGTTGGGTCAAACTCCCTTTGACTCTTTTGAAAATCCTATATTCTCAAGGTTACATTACCAAATGGATTTTCCGTACTATAATTACTTTTGTATTATGGAGTCCTTTCACAATAAACAATAGAAGTTTATTAATTTACAATGCAAAAGCCTGCAGATGGGGAGGGGGAGAAGGATTTTTGAAACTGGAATAAGGATGATGATACTGTGAGTAAGACCTCCAAAGTTAGATCTTTATTTTGCTTTTCTATTCATAATTTAGAAATGTATGGAACCATTTTAATAGTTGCCTTGTGTGATCCATGTCTTATAAATAGTCAGTAGACCTTTTGCACAGAAATTATTCTGCTTTTTTAAGGAACAATTCTGTGACCACCTAAAAGTAGTTTAACCACATTTTTAGTATGAAGTTTATAATGGCCATGCTAGATTGACCGTGTCCTAATTCTGTGGTGTTCTCTGTGTGCAAGAGTACATACACATTATGATTAGGGCCCTACCAAATTCACTGCCATGAAAAATGCGCCACAGACTGTGAAATCTGGTCTTTTGTGTGCTTTTACCCTATCCTATACAGATTTCACGGAGCAGACCAGCGTTTCTCAAATTGGGGGTCCTGACCTAAAAGGGAATTGCAGAGGGGTCACAAGGTTATTTTAGGGGGGTCACCCTACTTATGCCCTGCCTTCCAAGCTGGGCGGACAGAGAGTGGCAGCTGCTGGCTGGGCGCTCAGCTCTGAAGACAGCAGCAGCACAGAAGTAAGGGTGGCAATATCATACCATGCCACCCTTACTTCTGTGCTGCTGCCTTCAGAGGTGGGCGGCCGGACAGTGGCGTCTGTTGACTGAGGGCCCAGCTCTGAAGGCAGTAGGGGCAGAGGAAAGGGTGGCAATACCATACCATGCCATCCTTACTTCTGCGCTGCTGCTGGCAGTGGCTCTGCTTTCAGAGCTGGGCTCCCAGCCAGCAACCACCACTTTCCAGCTGCTCGGCTCTGAAGGCAGCGCCATCACCAGCAGCAGTGCAGAAAAAAGGGTAGCAATATCTCAACTCCCCTACAATAACCTTACAACTCCCCCCCAAAAAACCTTCTTTTTGGGTGAGGAACCCTGCAATTATGACACCGTGAAATTTCATATGTAAACAGCTGAAATTATGAAATTTATTATTTTTAAAACCGTATGATCATGACATTGACCAAAATGGACCGTGAATTTGGTAAGGCCCTAATTATGATACACTCTAATTACATGGCCACATATTCTCTCTCAAATTAGATAATATATCTTAAAGAAAACCAAGCACTTGTGATAATGTCTATAATATTTGAAGAACCTACATCACCAAAGGGAGAAGTGCTGGCTCAAAGGAGCCAAAGCTGGCATGAAAAGGTGGGAATGAGAAGCTGAATGGGGAAAAGCCACCATCAAACAGAGAAAGAGAGCCAGACAACAAGGGGAAGGGACAGAGGAACATGGAGTGGAGCAGAGAGGAAGAAAACAGAGCCGGCACTGGTGGGGACAGTCAGCAGAAGGTATGGGAGAAAGAAGAGAAGAGAATCAGTGAGGGGGAAGAGATCAAAACAGCAGGAGGAGGGATATGTTGGGAAGAAGACAAGGTAATTAGTTGACAGAATGAAAATAAATGCCCAAATTAATAAAATGAATACTGAGTGATTCAGAGGTCAAACAGTAACATTTATTGCCCCTTGGGGAAACAGCTCTCGCACATTTAGTATTCTGCCTGCAGTTACTCTGGACAATATTTTACTGTTACTGCTCTCAGAGCCAGTTGTTTTATTAATTAATATCTAATATCCAATATCAAACTTTACATTATGAATAAAAAACATGGAGACTTGCTACTAAGCAATATAACACTAAATGTTTAATCCAGCCTTAAATTGCCTATGTTACTGCAGAGGCTCCACAGCTATGCAAAGTATCTTTATTTCAAGGCGGTACATTCCCTTTTGAGGGCAGATATATAAAGTCATTTTCAGCCTTGTGTGCATACCCATACATGTTGTCTTCTCAAATATGGAGTCTCTTGCTCTGCCCAACCTGTCTTCTATACTTTGATATTAGGCTCTGAGGACCTTCAAACTGTCTTCTGACATCCTAATCTACATGAGGGAGTTGGAGTTGGAAGGAGGAAAGAGGTGTTTCTTCCTTAACTGGCTGTCCTATATACAGAATGTTTTAAACTTTATGCTCAATACGCTGATTTTTTCCTCTACAAACTGTCTTGGTATACAAGCTGCATAAATGACTTTCTTGCCTACCTCATAAAAATGTGCTTATTGTATTTGAAGGAGTTCCTTTTATGTACACTTACACACATACAAATCCTTCTCCTTTCTGCTCTGGAGCCTAAAAAATATGAAAGTGAAAAACAATCTACACTCAGTATACTTACATTGCAAGCTGCTGAAATGATTTTTCACTGAAATGAAGAAAAGATACAAGAAAGAGCCTTCTCTTGTACCAAAAGCTTTTACTAGTTTTCACTGCTGGCATTTCCGTATACAAATTATCAATATAGGTTTTATTTTCATGTTATGACGACTTCAATATTTCCCCTTACTTCAGTGCATTTTTTGATACTGAGGACCACCAATCTTGGTATCTTCACTGACATTACTGTACTGGTATCAAGTTCCCTCCTGTTTTGCTTATAAGCTCTTTTGGTCACTGACTCTGGTGGTGCTTCTTTCTCATTACCATGAACCCTTCACTGTAGAGTTTTACAAAGTTCAGTTATAGGAATCCTACTCTTTTTGCACCTACCACCTTCTTCTTGGACACATTACCTCTAGTTCTGCCTTTACATTTTACACTTATAATCAAATGTTTTTGAAGAATCAAGATCTTTTGAAATCTCTAATTTCCCTTTCCTGTCTTTGTGCTTTATCCAAGTTCATGCAGCTTAACTGTCTGAATGAAAGAAATGCTTCTCATGGGCAAAAAGAACATCCTCAAACGCAATTATATCATGTTTATCTTCCTTCTTGACTCAGATCTCCCATTCACCTCCACTGCCCATTGCATCATCTTTAAAAGTGAATTTTTAATCCCCTCCCACAGTGCCCATGTCTACTAATGGACTTCTCACTGACTTTATAACAATGGTTATTTTGGACCCAACTGAGAGCCTACAGAACTTTAAAAAAAATGCTTTCTAATGCACTGGATGAAGCCCCTGGATGGTAATTTTGACTCCACCTCTTCTGAAATTGTCTTCCACGATCTGTGTCCATTGAACAATGCAGTTCCCTCCTCTATAGTCTACCCTAGTGTCAGCTCTTCAGACTCCAGTGGATGCAGAATACTGCTGCCTACCTTTGCATACATACCAAAGAAGCATGACAGCATCACGCCTATCCTCAGACAACTTATCTGTCTCCCTAATCATTTCAAGATCCAGTTCAAACGTGCCTACCTTTTAAAAATCCTCCATGGACATACAGACATTGTCTCTCTAGACACCCATAG
>NC_059072.1:49657196-49659696 GCF_020497125.1 Mauremys mutica
AAAAGCATTAAAAAGATATTTTAAGATATAGTCACCTGAAACACATTCCTACCAGTAAATTAATATAAAACATTTGAAAAGATTATTGTGGTGGAATTGACTTAATGAATACTCAAAATGCAAGCTCAAATCTATCCTGTAAAGCAATCACATTTTTAGCAATTATTTTGACCTTAGTGACACAAACAATTAATTCTACAAACCTAATATCAAAATAAAATTCTACATCTAATGCAGAGTAATTTGTCAATGTATTTAATCAAAAATATGCTATTTCCATGTATTATATATTCTAGTACCTAAAACAGATTTTAACAGATTAAAAATAAGTGTATGACTTTTTTGGCTATTAATTTTCTGATAACACCACAAAATTTAAATAAGTAAAAAACTTTGAACTGGTTACATGCATTGTATCACATTTTCAATATTAAAATATATGTTTATTTTAACAATATTTACAGGTTGATAAATATCAGCACTAGGATAAAAAGTTGCTTACAGTCTAGCCATATATCTTTAAACCCGACCTGATGACTAGTGACAGTACCCAATCCATTTATCATCGAGTATATATAACAATATATTATAGAATACTTTCAATCTGTCTTGATACATGGATGAAGAATAACTGTCTTATTTAACTCAAACTTCCCAATCCTATATAAGCATCACAGCAATATAATTAATCAAGCCAAAACCAGGACTGTCCAAACTTCAGAAAAAATTCAGAAAAATACACAAAAGCCTCAATGGAGACTGATATTTTAACTTTGTTTACTTTACGTAAATCTACCAGTTTCTGATCAAATGTCGAAAAAGATGTTTCAGCTAAGTGATCAGTCCTATTTTATTAAGCAATTTAAAGTAATCTCAGTTGCTCCTTGTATATAAGCATCAATCTTCATGTTTAACTTTAACCAGTAAATATTCATGCCAAATTGAAAAGCTCATCTCTTAATTCTACTTTGCTCAATTACCTGTTCTGATGTATTAGCAACACTTTAACTAACTGTCCAGTTGCAGGAAATATGTTAAAAGCAACAGCACTTCACATTATTACTTACACATAAGAGATAGAACCACAATAAACAATGAGTTTATTTTAAGGCTCACATTAAGGTAAGACAGGGAAACCAAAAAAAGAATACTAAATTATGACATTAGGACATTGGATCTCTGCAAGTGCATATTAAAAAAAAACAACAAGAAAAATAAATACAGATTTATCGTACTTTTAAATATCTGCCTAGTAAGAAAAGTATTGATCTAGAAAGTTACTACAATGGTAACAATAAACACAGCTTGCATATTTCTTTTAAATAACATTTAAGGGGGAAATACAAAGAAATGTAGTACAAAGATATGCAAATCACCTAAAGGAGATCACATTCCATGTTTACGTTTTACATCAACATGTTCTGTAGAAGGATTTATACACCAAACTCAGGTGGTATTTAAATCCTATGATGCAGACCCTATCATAAAATGCCTCCTGAGTCCTATTAAGTGTACCCACAGTTTTACTTTGCCTGTCTGCTTATTTAAGATATAATCACAGTTTTGAAGAAAAGATTGTCACTTCTAAGCCTGTCCCCTCAGAACCTGTCTGTTATTAATACTCTACTGGATATTTTCATCTTCAATTGTTATTCTCTGTGGTCTTTGCAAATGCTATCTACTGGAATCTGTGAGTATATGGACAAATGAGCTGCAAACATCTAGGGCTGCTGCTTTGAGTAACATGTAAGTGGCATATTATTCTATTGATATGTTTTGTGGTGTAAAGTACTACAGTTAAATTTGGTTTTTAAATCATTTTTACATGTTAAATGACCTATTCCTTAGAAGTTTAATAAATATTTAAACACTAACAACTTCAAATTCTTAAATAAAGGCAATGACCTGCTTTTCATATGAAAATAATATGAAATGTGAAAAAATATAGTTTTAAGACAACTAAATACTTAGAGGGCACTGAAAAATACATTTCCTCACACTGTAATACAGTAAGTGCTCAGCTGTTAAAATAAAATACACTTGCAATTGAAAGAATGCACAGATGTAAGAGTCTTAACTTCTCAGATTTCAACCATAACTATTTTATTTAATTTTTCCACACTTTCTGTCATTACTGCAAATATTTAATGGTCAAAGTACCTAGTGAAACTGTTTAATTTTAGCATTAAGAACAACTAACTTTTAAAAGTCACTATGCCCTGGGTTATCTCAGAGGCCCAAATTTGAGTAATTTAGGTATACTATTATATATGTTTCTCTACCAAATCTGCTTTTTTAGACTGTTTCACGTTAAGTGACACTACTTTCCCTTCAGTAATCAAATCCAGGTGTTGCTAATAAAAAAAATAATCAATATTTACAAATTAAGGTGAAATCCTGAAAGGTGCTGAGATTGGGGGCCTAATTTACAGAGATGAGTGGGTGTCGAAGGCATCCAGCAGCTTAAAAGAGGTGCTCAGCATTTTGGAAAATCAGTTCC
>NC_059072.1:49664696-49667196 GCF_020497125.1 Mauremys mutica
TTTTACATTTTTGCAGGTCTGCGTTGACTGTGATGTTCAACTGCGGTTCTTAACTTCTGAACAGGAATACGTACAGTACGTGAGATACCTGAACCACCACCAGAGGTCCTTCTTTCTGAGAGAAGTTATGCCTTTAATTAGATGTGCCACTCTTTTATACGGGGGATATTCTTGGTATTTTTGGCCTGGACCCTGTGGTCGTCAGGGTGTTTTGGCTGAGAAAATATCAAACTCTTACTCATTCACACCTGATGCAAGGTATTAGTTTTAAAATACACTATAACATACAAGTCGTTTAATTTTTCTTTTCCCTCCAAAGGACACCATCTTCACAGAATTAGACAGAGGAAAATTCAGTATATGACTGTATTGTGTAACAATACATGCAGACACTTTAAACATGGAAACAAATTATGGCCATCACAACTCATCCACAGTTTTAGAAAATCAGAAAGACTTTCTCCACCCCAAAGCTGAAATACGGTGAAATTGCTACAAATTTTTAACTTTTGTTTAACTCAGAAAACATGCTTTAAAATCCAAATGTTTTGAACCAAGGTATATGTAACATATATAAAGCAATCAGCAGCAACCTTTCTTTAAAAGTAATGCTAGTGACAACATAGCATAGCATAGCAAACAGAGTTTATATATACACACACACATGCAGGCATGCACACACACAAACATACAATATCATGAACATATAACACTGTGAAATTCTTTAAGGTAACCTTGAATTCATACTTCATAATATCTTTGCTAGAATTCTGCTTTTTAAACTTGATTATGATGTAAAAGTTAGAGTGAAAAGTTGCGTTTAAATAATGGTAACTTTGTGCTCTACTGGAATTAATTCATCATTGACACCAGGCACAATGCATTTGAAGGCTAGTGCTAGTATGCAAAAAGTCTTTAATACTTAAGATTGCCTAATAAATCAAAATGCCAAATATGAAGGACATAGCTGAATGTGTAAGAACAAAAACTGTAAAAGCACATTGAATATTTTTAAAGGTTTCGTTGTTGTTTTAACTAAAACATATTGTCTTTCAAGATATGATTTAAGTGTAAGTATAAATTACTTCAGTGAGTATTTTTTTTAAAAAGGTAGAGTAAATTAATACTATTAACTGTAATAATTAGGTCAATTACTACTGAAATTGTTTTACACAACGCACCTTTAAAATGTTTAATGTGCTACAATATATTAAACAGTGAACTCACAACTGTATGAAAATGTAAAGAGTGGTGTCTGTCATTTGAAAGACGAAGAAGTTTTCCCTCTAAAAATGTAGAATGCCAATACGCACTGTGCTGAAAGATATTTCACGCAAGCTGAACTTCAAGTTCTGAATTACAGTACCAATCTTTGCTTAAACAGACAGAAATATACTTCATTTGCTTCAGTAAGCTTGCTCATCATCTTCAAAACAAATATTTAAAATTTTGGTGGCAAAAAAGATAGTATCTTCAAAGCCAATTAGCCATTTTATTATTAAAACATAATTATGACTTACAATATTAATTATGATTAAAGTAACTGTTCGAAAATTAACAAGGGCAGGTTTAAGATATACAGACTCTATTACAAAACAGAAAATAACTATATACACAATGCAAACTGAGCAATCATATGGTGAGTCACTAACACTGTTTATTGAATATGTTGTTACAATAAAATTGACAATTGAGATTATATAATTGACAGAAAGTAAGATTTATGATAGATCACTATAAGCATATATATAGCAATTCTGATGTACTGCAAGCATACTGGCAAAGAATTATGTCATTTCTCTTTGTAGTGCAACATTCTACCTTAACAGGTGCACTTGGCATGGATTAGAATGTTTAGTTCAGGTTAACCAATCTTGTTTTGTTTTTTGTTTTTATTTTTACAGTTAACTGCAGTTAAAAGAACACCACATTTACCTCCATATTATCGGCTACAAATTCTCCCGTTCTCTATATAACGTATGTGTACCTGATGATCAGCTCTGCTGCTTTTTCAAACTGCTACCAACATCCATATTGAAAGTACAGTATCATATTCAAACTATTCCATATTTTAACATGCAGTAGCTTTTAGATTCATGCCATCTCAGTTCATTTGGACTCATAAAAATGTTCTTGGCGAATCCTGAATAGCTGTAATTTACTTGATTTCTAAAATTCAGGAACATACTGCAGCAATGGCCCCATCACAAAACAACACTCCACCTTCCCCCAAAACGAAGCAATATCTAACTAATTTCAAATTGCTTTATATTTTCAGGGAAAATAATCATTCATCTTTACATAGACCAATGTTATCTACATTAGTAGCATGTATAGTATTGTAAAACGCATGCCTTATGTGTATGATAGTGACAAAACCTTGCTAGAGTGCATTACTACATCCCACACACAAATGAATAGCCCATTTCATGATAAGGTTCTTATTAGAGCTGTGATAGCTTGGGAAACCCCACCTTGACAAGCTAGTCTCTTTTCCTCC